>NC_056732.1:445090981-445325981 GCF_019279795.1 Protopterus annectens | reverse complement strand
CTGTGAGGAGACAACACTAACCGCTGCACCACCACGGCCTTGATGAAGTTCATGTTTCACTGTTGCAGTCATTACATTTGGGTAATCTGCTGGCAGGTTGCCCTCAGTCGGCCTGATTAACAAAGTCTTGGGTCCTGCGTCAGTTGATGTCCCTTCTTCTATGACGTCAGGTCGTCAGGGGTATAAAACGTGCAGCTGACGCCATTACATCAGTCTTTCTTGCCGCGCGGTACACAAAGCAGAAGCAGTTCGCAAGTGCCGGTCGGCAGACTCCTGAAATTTTCATTTTCAAGTTTCAGAACCAGTGTCTTCAACTAAAAGCTAAGTACCCCGTTGGGGAAACTTTTTCTTGCTCCTTACCGATGTCAGTAAAAGTTAATAGTTGTATTACTTGAGGGAAGCAAATACCTCATAAGGATTTTCATTTGTACTGTATTCCTTGCTTAGGCCCTGACCACGACGTACCTTGCTGTCTGTTTTGTGCTTTATTTAATCAGTGCACTATCCGTCGTTGGTACATTTTTGCTTCTAAATATTTTGGTTCTCAGTTTAATTATCCAGAAATGACGTCGGTTAGCCATCCGACTACCGGAATACCAAAAAAATGCAAAGAAAAAGACAGAGACAGGCCGTTGAGGTCCAAAACTGCCGACGACGCTTCTCCTAAGAATCGAACGGGAGAACCTCTTGTTGTGAGGAGACAACACTAACCACTGCACCACCGCGGCCTTGTTATCTATATAGATGACCAAGTATAATTTATTGAATTATATTCCGATATTCTTATTATTCTGCTACTGAAATATCAAAATACAATCTAAAATCTGGAAGGTTTAATCCCCCATTTAGCTTTGGGTTTATTAGTTTGTAGTATGATATCCTTACAGAATTAGGGAACCATATAAATTTAACTAAAACTGTGTGTAGTTTTTTCAAGAGGTTATTGTAGACTATCACAGCGGTAGCATTGTTACCTCTCAGCAAGAGGTTCTCCCGTTCGAGTCTCGGCTTTGGTTGTGAGTGCCTTCTGTGTGGAGTCTGCATGTTCTCCCCGCGGTTGTGTAGCGTTCGAAAGACATGCGTGCGTAAATGGGCGTGCCTTCGTTGAATGTTGGGCGTCGAGCTGGCACCTCGGCGTTTCGTAAAAATCTACTGCCAATCATTAGCGGACCGGAGTTCCGCTGTGGCGACCCCTTACCGGGAAAAGCCAAAAGGCAAACCAACAACATTGTAGACTATCACTTGGGAGGTCATTAAAATATATGTTAGTCTGGGAAAGATATTCATCGTGATTATAGCAACCTTGGATAGAAAGGGTAATTTTAGGTTATTCCAACTGTTACAGTCCTGTACTATATTTTGCCATTTGCTCAAGATGTTATTTTGATAGAAATCCTGTTTATTTTGGTAAATGTTAGTCCCAAGATACTTGATAGACTGTTTTATTTCAACTTTGTCTAAATGGGGCTATAATGACTTTAGTTTGGGTGTACTTAATGGGAATGTAGTAGTTTTGTTTAGATTAAGTTTGTAGTTGGACATCTTGGAGAAAGTATCAATGGCTTTCATTAATTTAGATATATCTGAGCTTGGGTAACAGAAATAAAGATTTCCAGCAAAAGCTGTCAGAAAAACTTTACTATTTAAAGATTATTGGGGGAGGGTTGTGATAAATATTATGTTTAATAAGGAGGAAGAGTGGTTCAAGATATAGGTTAAAGAAAAACTGGGATAAAGGACAACCTTGCCTTGTTCCATTTTTAATCATAATTCTATTGGAAAGATTTTTGTTTTGATATATATATATATATATATATATATATATATAATTGTATAATATTTATCATAAAGTGTTTTAATCATTCAGATGAATTTAGAAGGGAACCCAGAGTAGGGAAATATTGAGAGCAAGAACCTTAAATTTAGTCTATCAAATGCCTTATATGCATCAACTACAATTGTAAAAATTAGATGTCTTTTTTTTTGTTTATATACTTTGCCTCACTGCCTTCTGATCATCATCCATCTTGGCCAGTTTCCCAGCAAACCAGGAGTGAGGATTGTTTGGAAGGGGCTATCAGTAAGACAGCTATGAGGGGAAGGTTATCATTTTTTTTCTTTAAACTGTACCTCCTCCTTGCACCCACCTTAGTGACTACCCATGCAGTTGGCATCACTGCTGCTCTTTCCAGTTTTTCCTCAAGGGGATGATGTCAGCAGGACATCCCTGCCAACCCACTGGAGGCACAGCACAGTAGTCGCCTGAATCTACACCAAGGAAATCATACCACACTTGTATGCTTCTGGGCATGCACACTCGCTCACACCCAGGGTATGCCATATTGTACCACACTGATGTGCTCTTGGGCATGCACACTCCCTCACACCAGGATGTGCAATGGTAATCTTCTGTACATTATGAAGTATCCACGCCTCTAATCAAACTCTGGTCACCTGGGACAAAATCAGGGCTTTATCCATCTGTGGCAGTGACGCAGGCTGAAATGCATCTCAATACTGGCTGGAGTATGCTGGTATGTTTGTTTGTATTTTTACATCTTGATTACATTATTAAGGATGTGTGGGTCACTGCATATTTTTCAACCATTGTCTTCTTGAGTAGTTTACACATCTGCTGTAACAGCTTGTAAAGGACAGAGATTTATAAATACTTTTATACATACAAGTGTACCGAGTTGCAGAGCACTCACAATACACAAGTGCTTGTAAGTACACATCCAAAAGTATCTTTTTGCATGATGGGTGGGATAGGGGTGTCATAAGTATTGGTGTGCTTTGCATTCATCACATTGTCTGTCTGCAATTTGAAGTGGAGACTGGAGATAGAAATGTGGGAACCTTTCCTTGGACTGTAGCCTTAGAAGGGAATATTTAGAGATGATTGGATAAAAGTGGCCATTGGTTGTATAAGGTACTTTGTTTTTTTTTCCTTTTCTGCACTTTTTCAAGTTTGATAAGATACTTTGCAGATCCATGTTGTTATCTCCTTCCTGTGAGTATCAGGTTTGTAAACTAGTAATAGTACTGTTAAAGATTCCAGAGTCTTTTAAAGGGAGAATGCCAGTTTCATGGGAGGGAACAGAGATTGTAGTGATGTATTTATGTTGTATACAATTCAGATGAGATTTAATAAGATTGCAGTGGAATGAAGTAGATTTTTTAAAATAAAATGAACACAGTGCTTTTCAATAGTTTACTTTTATTAAACTGGTTTTCCTTTCTAGATACCATAATTTGAACAGTTTGATTCTGTTTAAAAGTCTATACTGAATGTGATGTTGACCTTGTTATGAACATTTTTTGCTTGGAGAGGCATGAACTCCTTGAATAACTAATTGAATCCACAGAAGTTAAAGAACAGATCTTTACCAATTGAGGAGAACTTCATGGTACATGTTACTTCATCTGATGAGGCACATTGGTTAGGGTATGGTATGCAGTTCTCCTTTCTGAGCAGAGAAAGTGAAAACTGTTAATCACAGGATCATAGGAACTTACTAGGCTATTGGCCCTGAGGCTGTTACAAGCCTAGCCAAGAATTAACCCATGTTCCAACAAGTCAGCACCCTATGCCACTGTCCAGCAGGGACACAAGTGGAATCCCAGGGGTGTATTTTCTTTTCTCCATCCAGTTGTCCAGGGTGCACTTAAAAAGGGTTAATGAGGTACTCTGCTTTACGTGGAGAGGGAGTCTATTCCACAAAAGGGGGAGTCTGTGGGACACAAATCTGTCCTGCCAACAAGTCCTATTGATGTCACAGACCAGGTTGAGGTCGCGCATGCGGGTTATTCGAGTGGAGCTTTACTTGTGGATATGCAGCAGTCCCATCAAGGTGTTGCTTTGTATGCCAGACAAGAGGTCACCTATGAGGAGTCTGAAGGAGACTGTAGAGGGACAGGGCTTTTAGCCTATCTGTGTAGGGTAGATGTTTGAGGCCCTGGATTCTCCGGGTGAGGAACCTCTGTGGTATGTCCAGCTGCTGCATGTTCTTTGTGAGGTACATGCTGAAAGGGACATTGTACTCAGTAATGGGTTTTATAAGGGAAGAATATAGGGATGTTATGATCACCTTGTCCCTGGATGAGATACCTTTACTAATGAGGTGGGCCATGTAGAAAGCATTCCGTACAACCAAGGCTATATGATGGTCAAATGTCAGTTTGCTATCAACCTGGATGCTCAAGTCCATCATGACTGATTACATGCTTAGGACCTTATTATCAATGTAATAATTTTTGGGGATATCACTCTCCCGAAAAGGGATGCTGATGCATTTTTTGGCATTCAGTTTGAGGCCATGTTTCTGGCACTAGTCATTTGCCTGGGTGAGATCCTCTTAGAGAATATCCACATCAATAGGGGAATGGAAGACAGCACCCAGCTTACAGTCGTATGCAAACTTGGTCAGCCGTAGCCCACTAGATTTGGCCTGCACTTCAGAGAAGTATATCCCAAACAGCAGTGGCCCAAAGACCGATCCCTGGGGTACAACGCTTGTTATGGGTCTACTGCTTGAGGTGGATTCCCATATTTTGACTAGGTGGTTCTATCAGTGAGTCAGTTTGCTACCCATCTGGTAGCATATGGATTGATGCCTAGTTAAGAGAGTTTATTATACCTGAATGGGGAATAGTATCGAAGGCTTTGGCATGTCAAGGTAGGTGATGTGCACTGTCTTCCCCTTGTCTATGGCCTTGGTGACTGTCTCAAAGATGTCGACCAAATTTAACAGGCATGACCTCCCCTTGATAAAACCAAACTGTATGGGATGAAGTGTCTGGAGATTGTCAATGTCCTTGTTAATCAGGTCCATGGTAATCCACTCCATGGCCTTGCAGATTAGGCTACTTAGGCTGATGTGTCTATATTTTTCTGGATCGGTGGACACTCAACCTTTGTGGAGAGGGATGACAGTGGCTGTCCTCCACTCGGCTGAGATGAAGCCAGTACTCAGGCTTTGGTTGAATAGGGTGCTTAATGGTGCTGCAGGTTCCTGCCCAAGTTCATGTAGGATGCATCCTGGGAAGTTATCATATCCCATGGAGGCTGTATTTTTTTGCCTTTGAGAGGGCAGTGATGACTTGCTCCCTAGAGATAACGAGAGGGGGGGCAGGTACTGGGGATGTCCTGTTTTACTGTTGGGGGGGGCAGAGGGGTGAAGTTTTCACTGAACCTGTCTACCAGCATGTTGGCTATATCTACAGCATTTGTGTATATGGTGTCCTTGACCACCAGTTCTGAGCAGATCTCGATGCTTCCCTTGAGATTGTGGACATATGTGAAGAAGGCCTTATGGTTGTCTTTAGTAGTTCTGGCCAGTTTGGACTCGAAGTTTGCTTTGAAGGATTTCACTAGTGCTCTTATTTGCTTGTTCAGGCTAAGGAGAGATTGCTTCCAATTATCACCTGCTCCTTCTTGGTTCTGGACAGCAATTTTTTTCCTTTTATTATAGAGTTTATTTATTGTAGATGTCCACCAAATAAGTTTACTCTTTCTTGAGGAGGTTGATTTTGTCCTTTCTGGTATTCCTCATTCCATGCAGCTATATAAATGCTTATATAGTGTTTTTGTGTAGGTTTGGGCATACTTGCCAGTTCCTATGTAGGGGGAGGGCACTGTGAAGCTGTTTATGCTTTCCCTCAGGAGGTTGTAATCAGCTTTAGAGAAGTTTTTTTGTTTGACTCTAGCTGGTGAGGGTTGGGAGAGATGGTGACTTTGAAAGTGACTGCTTTGTTGTCAGATCATATCAGGGATGATGACACTGTAGAGATGCTGCAGTGGTTACTCAAGTTGAGTAATACCACATCCAAGATATTTTCACCTCTTGTGGGGGTGTTAGCCAACTGGTCCAAGGCATTTGCATTGACAAAATCAAGGAATCTGTGGGCATTTGTGTTTTGGCATGAGCATTTCTTCCAGTCTATGGTTGGATAGTTAGTCGGCCAGGATCAAAGGTAAAGGGTTGAATCTTGATAGATTTGAAGAGGTCCAGACAAGTGGAGTGGGCATCTCGAGTCAAAGTTGGAGGCCTAGAGCTAGCTGTGATTTGAACAGGGATCTTGTCAATTGTTAACTGCACCTGGAGTGTTTCCTGTGCATCATACCATTTGACTAGCCTAGTGGTGTGTATGTCTTTTATATGTATTGCAGTTCTTCCTCTTTTTGTTTTGCTGCCCACTGCTTGGGGTCTGAATGTATGATAGGATGAGTAATCTGGTATGGCTCTGTTGCTCTCCACAGCTTTGAACCAGGTTTCTTTGACTTCACAAATGTCAGCTTCTTCCAGAATGCTTGCAGTGAGTGCAGTTTCATGTTTAGATGCCGGGCATTTAGCAGCATAACAGTTAATTTATGTTTTGATTAAATTTTCATGTTGGTAGTTTTGATGTCAAGGCATTGCCTTAAAAAGGCACTATGGGGGAGACAAGAGCCTTTGCCAGTAGCCTGAAGCCAAAGGGAGACAGATGCAGGCCATCTCTGGCAAAGCATCGTGGTTTGTCAGTCATGTCATCACAGGCTGTCAGGTACTGGATCCCCTTGGAATGACAGCAGTAACTAAGCCTTTTGTTAAAGTCAGTCATTTTCAGCTTGCATTGAGGCATCATTTTGGGTGATGGTAGAATGCTGCTAAAGACTAGGAACATACCTGCCTGGGACACACATTCAGTGAGCTCGATCATGTATCTCTTCATATAGTCCAGGGAAGTACGTCTCAAGTCATTCACTCCACCATGGACTATAACAGAGTCATAACGGTACCTGTTGAGAGACTTGAGTACATTGGTGATATTGCAGATTCTGGCGCTCAACAATCCAGCTTGGTGAGGAGCATATCTTTGTCTCTCACAATGGAGTCACCTATGACTAATATGTCGGGTTTATGTTTAGGCCTTAGTGGCTGTGAGACACAGGTGTGTGGCCTATGTTTTTCCAAATTCTCCCAACCTAGCTCACCCCCCCCCCCTTCTAACCCTTCAACACCTAAGCTCTATACTAACCTTCTCTATAAAAGGAGTAATAACTGTTGTCAGTACTCTTATCTTTTTCTACATTGCAACCTCCCATATCTAGAAAATCTTGTTTGTTCCAATATGCTATTATAAATATAACTCCAAACTTACTAATGTCCTCAACTTGATAATTAGAACAGTTTTTAGACCAATTTTGTAAATAGCTTTTTTTAAACAGCATATATTTTTGTATTTCTACTTTGCATTTGCTGTGTACTTATATTCTGTGTATTTACTTGAATATGTATCCTACTGTATTTTATATTGTATTCTGTATCCCACTGTATTTTATATTGTTGGAGCTTTTCTCCCCGGGCCTCCACTGAAAACAGGCTCCTTGGGCCCCGTGGACTTCCCTGGTCATAAAACTGGAAATAAATGTGTGGTGTGGTGGGCAGTGAAGTTCACATGTGTTTTTGCCTCGGAGGTCTCTTTTGTTTGGATATATTTTTTTGAGGACCTCCGCATATGGGGGGGGGGGGTTCTGTAGGTGTGGGTGGTGTTTGAGGTGTGGTGTTCATGTTGAAAAGCTTCTCAGTGCCAGATATACTGGCTTGTGGGGAAGAGAGCAATGACACTAGGTGCTTGATGTATTTGCATCTCACACAAATTGTGTTCCTAGGTGGTAGTAGTAGAGTGTTATCCATGTACATGAGGCAGTTTCTACACTGTCTCAGGATCCCCATATCAACCAGACTGGCAGGAGAAACCATAGGAAATTGTCCATCCATGTTTGTCAGAAACTGGGGGAGAGAGGCCAGAAAGACCTAAGAGGGTAAAGGGAGGAAGGTCTAAGAGTATTACTACTAGGTGATAACACAAGTAGTACAAAGGGAAAATGTGTAGCTGGAATACCTCAAAAAAAGTCTCAAGTTTGCTGTGAGATGTCCAGCATAATGGGATTACAGTGACACAACTGATGCATTTTATTTCTGTTTTGAAAACAAGGCATCATTTTGGAACTGCTTTAATACAGTCACAATATGTGATATTGCTTTATCTAAATTAAGCTGTTCCTGATGTTCTTCGTGTTCCACTGTTGCAGTCATTACATTTGGGTTATCTGCCTGCAGGTAGCCCTCAGCTGGCCTGAATATTAAAGTCTTGGATCCCTGTGTCAGATGCTGTCTCTTCTTCCATGATGTCAGGTCGTCAGGGGTATAAAGCATGCAGCCAACGCCATTACATCAGTCTTTCTTGCCGCGTGGTGCCCGGAGCAGAAGCAGTTCGCAAGTGCTGGTCGGCCGACTCCTGAAATTTTTGTTTTCGAGTTTCAGAACCGAAGTCTTCAGAAAAGCTAAGTACCCTGATGGGGATCCCTTTTCTTGCTCTAAACCGATGTCAGTAAAAGTTAGCAATTGTATTACCTGTGGAAAGCAAATACCTCATAAAGATTTTCATTCATACTGCATTCCTTGCTTAGGCCCAGACCACGACGTCCCTTGTCAGTTTTGTGCCTTATTCAATCCGCGAACTATTCGTCGTCGGTTCATTTTTGCATCAAACTATTTCGGCACTCGGTTTAATTATCCAGAAATGGCTTCGATAAGCCATCCGACTACCGACATTCCAAAAAAACGTAAAGATAAAGACAGAGACAGACCGCATAGGTCCAAAGCTGCTGACGACACTTCCGTTAAGCTAGTCCCAGTTTGCTGGTACTCAGTGAGGTGCTTTCGCAGCCCCTGATACTCGCTACTTCTGATTCGCAGGCCTCTGCTGAGACCCATTCAGAGTCCGGTATGCCGCGAGATGCTTCTTCGACCATGGAATCTGCGGATGTCTCTACCTTGGATGGGTCCGGAGCCGCTGTGCAGGCACCGGCTTCTGAGGGTGTTTTCAGGCCTACTGAATTGCATTTCAAACAGACACCATCTTCTTCTTCAAATCCTAAAACTCGACCCATGCCTAGAAAACCGACATCCAAACCGCATGGTCAGGCCCATATGCCTAAAAAACAAATGATAAGAATGGCTGAAGACCTTATTACTTTAATTAGGGGAAGCCAGCTTTCACCCTCTAAAGACCTAGCACTGATTTTCCTTCTGATTCTTCTAATCAGGATTCTGAAATTTCTGTTTCTTCTGATTACCAGGATTTGCCCTTATCTACCTATGAGGATTCTGATGCAGAGGACTCCATTCCCTCTGCTTCCCCTCCAGAAGATTTTTCTTTTGGTGAAACCTTGCACACTCTTAAGGAGCATTTCCGCTGGGAAAGCCAGGATTACTCTGACTCCAAAAAGAGGCTTAGGGAATTCTTACTCCTACCTCAACACAAGTCTTTGGCTATCCCTCCTGTCCTGGACATTGTAGATGATGCCTTCTTGGAATCTAGCCTCACCCCAGACACTTTACCTCCAGCTCCCAGGAAACCTGACCGGTATTACAGAGTACCTGACTCTCACAAGTTCCTCTTCAAGAATCCTACTGCGGACCCACCGACCATTTCCCAGGGACCTAAAGGCATTATGGCTACTATTGCCAGAAACCCTACCCCCTCTGATAGGGATTCCAGGGCCTTGGACAGATGGGGTAAGAAGGTATACACTTCTGCTACTTTAGCCATTAGGTAAACTGCCAGTTTCATATGTTAAAGTATCAGCAGCATATTATGGGACTACTTAAACAGAAAATTATGTTGATTCCTGACTGTGCTGAAAATAAAGAATTACAGGATGTAATGCATTCTGCTGAACAAGTTGGTAAACATACTTTGCAATGTGGTTTTGACTCTTTAGAAGCATCTTGCAGGACTGCTGTCACTAGATCTGTTCTTAGAAGGCATGCTTGGCTTAAGGAGCAAAATATGCCAGCTCATGTTAAAGCTAAATTACTGGATGCTCCCTTAAACCAAGACCGCCTTTTTGGCAAAAAAGCAGAAGTCGTCCTTAAAAAAGATGGAGGAAAAAGCTAAATCTATGCAAACTGTTAAAGATTTCCTGCAAGTACAGCCTCCCAGATTTAGTAGGCATTGGCCTTCTAAGAATTGGTCCTTTCCTGTCTCTTCCTGGCCTTATCAGTCCAAACCCAGGAACAGCAGACCACCTAGGCTACAGTCTCAAGGTACTCATAGGCCTAAGCAGTGGGGGGCTCCCACTTCCAAAGCTGGAAGTAGTAAGACACCCCCCTATGGAAAACTGTCACAATGACTTAACCTTAAACCTTCCAAGCCCTGCTCATCTGCCTGCTCCCTTAGGGGGAAAGATCGCCCTGCATGCAAAATACTGGGAACTCATTACCCAGGACAAATGGGTTTTAAATATAGTTTCCCAAGGATACAGATTCCACTTTCACACCTTACCAACTCCAAATGGTTGGCCAGACCTGCCCCCAAATCATATTCTAAACACCTTTTTGGTAATCCCAAAATTCAAAATGCTAACACTTCATCAGCTGCTTCCTGTGCTAGGCAAAGATGCCTGGTTGGCAACCTTAGACTTAAAGGCAGCTTACCTGCACATTCCAATAAGGGAATCTTGCACGAAATACCTAAGCTTCAGAGCAGGCTACATGCACTATCAGTTCTATGCACTTCCCTTTGGCTTATCTACTGCACCCAGGGTTCACAAAGTGCCTAGCTCCAGTCAATGCATTTTGCAGGCAAAGAAATATTCAAATATATCCATACCTGGACGATTGTTTAATTCAGGCAGAAAGCCAGGACATGCTACTAAATTATCAGGCATTTGTAAATAAACTTCTAACCTCACTGGGGTATACCATACATGAAAAGAAATCTAATCTAGTACCATGCCAACAAATTGTATTCCTGGGAGCAAGCTTGAACACAACTTCCCAGATGGCTTACCTCACGCCAGAGAAACAAGTTTATTTGACAGTCTACTTCAAACTACTGGCCACAAAGACCCAGCTATCTGCAAGGAAAATCCTGCAAGCCCTTGGGTTCGTGGCCTCTTGCATTCTTCTAATTCCATATGCAAGACTGCATATGAGGAAACTACAATGGTATCTAAAAAGCCTATGGTGTCAACATTCTCAGGACTTGGAATCAATGATTCCTATCATTACTTGTATAAAGACAGTTCCTTTGGTGGGCAGAGGCCTGCTACTACAACAAGGGACTGCCATTCACTCTACTCCCTGCCACCCAAACCCTAACAACAGACTCATCAGACTATGCATGGGGGGCTCACTTGGCAGGGCAGTGCATTCAGGGCAAATGGAACCAGAGTCAGATGCACGTGCATATCAATCAAAAAGAAATGTTAGCTGTACAGAATTCCCTGACAGCCTTCAAGGACACATTCTTCCAGGACAATTATTGGTAAAGACAGACAACACCACTGTTATGTGGTACATAAACAAGCAGGGGAGAACCCACTCGTATCCTCTCTGCAGACTAGCCATGGCTCTGTGGAACACAGCCTTGAGCTACCAAGTGCACCTACAAGCTCAATTCCTGCCAGGCAAGCTAAATTCACTGGCAGACAACCTAAGCAGAAATCTCATGGACCCACATGAGTGGAAACTGGAACCAAAGATATTCAACATTTTGAGAAACAAATGGGGGAACCCAGAGACGGACCTGTTTGCCTCCCCTCAGAACTACCAATTGGACAAATTCTGCACAAGAACTTCCCACAGTCAAGTTTGAAAAGTGGATGCCCTGTCCTTCACCTGGGAAAGCCTCTCAGTTTATGTCTTTCCCCCTCTACCTCTCCTCTCAAACGTTCTGCTAAAGATCAAACAGGACAAACCAAGGACAATACTGATCACACCAGACTGACCATGCCAGCACTGGTACCCCCTCTTGCACAGTATGTCACTGCTGGAACCATGGCACCTGCCTCAGATCCCTTCCCTGCTGTCCCAGCAGGAGGGCCAGATTCTGCACCCCCAGCTTCAAACCATGAACCTTGCAGCCTGGCTAATTCCCTGAGCTCTCCAATAGCATCCCTCAGTAAGCAGGTGCTAGATGTCATTCTGGAGGCAAGGAGGCCTAGTACTAGAAAACCCTATGCTAAAAAGTGGAAAAGATACTGTTCCTGGAGCCAGACCCAGGAGATGGGCACGATGCCCAGCTTACTGCATATTCTTCAATACTTAACAGAGATGCTCCACAAGGGCCTTTCCTTCTCATCAATTAAAATCCATGACTCAGCCATTTCAACACATTATAATACTGAGTCACCCCTCTTCTCTCACCCCCTGCTGAAACAATTCCTCAGAGGGGCCAAAAATTTAAGACCACCCAGGAGAGCCCCTACTCCAGCCTGGGACCTTAACTTTGTATTGGAAAACCTCACTCTACCTCCTTTTGAGCCAGCTGCAACTGCACACTTGAAATTCCTTTCTTGGAAAACAGCCTTCCTTCTAGCCATCACTTCAGCAAGAAGAGTGTCTGATTTACAGGCCTCATGGCAATGGAGCCCTTCATCATCTTCCATGCAGACAGGGTGTCCCTCAGGACCAATCCTTCCTTAATGCCCAAGGTGGTATCCAGTGTGGCCCTTAATCAGTCCAGTCATTTGCCAACCTTTTTTCCTAATCCACAGAACAAAGGAGAATGAATACTGCACTCTGGATGTGCACAGACAACTTAGATTTTATTTGGACAGGACTAAGCCTCTCAAAAAAACTGAACAGTTGCTAGTTTCCTTTGCTGCAGGGCCAGAGGAGAAGGCCATTTCAAAGCAAACCTTTTCTAAGTGGATAGGCCATTGCTTTCATTTCTGCTATAAGCACCATGGAAAACCTACCCCACAGGGGATAAGATCACATTCCACCAGGGCTGCATCTACCTCTACAGCCTTTCTCAGAGGTGTCTCTACCGGGGACATCCTAGAAGCTGGAGCTCTGTACATACCTTCACCAAGCATTACTACTTGCCTATTTTTTCTAAATCCAGAGCTGGTGTTGCCACTGCAGTCTTGCAGGGCTTAATAGCTGGTCCTAATGCTCTCTAACTTCCTCCTCCCTTTCTTAGCTTTGGGAATATACCCAAATGTAATGACTGCAACAGTGAAACACGAAGAACATAGTACAGTTGTGTACACTTCCCATAAATGTAGATGTTCGAGTGTATTCACTGTTGCAGTCCTGGTTACCCTCCCTCCAGCCCCCTGACTTCTCTTGGCTATACCTTTCTTCTTGTTTAGTGTTTTTCAGCTTTCTGGTGTATTTGCTTTTTTGTTGGAGGTGTAACCTTATATATAATTGCTTCCCATTATGGGGGCACCTGACATCTGGGGCAAGAAAAACTGATGTAATGGCGTCGGCTGCATGCTTTATACCCCTGATGACCTGACGTCATGGAAGAAGAGACCGCATCTGACGCAGGGATCCAAGACTTTGATATTCAGGCCAGCTGAGGGCTACCTGCAGGCATATAACCCAAATGTAATGACTGCAACAGTGAATACACTCGAACATCTACATTTATGGTAAGTGTACACAACTGTACTTTTCTTTTGCTTCCCTTGTATTGATTAGCTGATAAGTTATGTGATTTGTTACTCATTTGACTCTAGAGGAAAGTTTTGGCCTCATAGTTGGCCTTTTTGGAATTGATTAGACCTCTTAGTTTCTTGTTTACTTGTGTAACAGAGCACTTGACTTTAAGGGTTTTGTTCTTCCTGTTTTTGGCCATGATTCCTTTATTATATACCCTATTTAGGTGAGGATTTCACCATTGGAGTTTGTTTTTAGTGTATTTTTTGGGTTTTGGGGTTTACTTGTGGTAGGTGTGGCAGCCTCTATGCAGCCATTCATATTTGTATAGGGACTCGGTGATTAATTCTGCATAGTTAGGGGGTTCTTGGGATTACAGAGAGCCTTGAATTTTGACAGACTATCACTTAATAGGATGTAGTTTGCCTTAGAAAAGTTCCTAATGTTTACTGGTTCAGCTGTGTTTTCCAGGTTGGTTATTTTATTTTATTTATTGACTTTTTGACCAGGAAAGTCCACTGGGTCAGAAACCCATTTTCAGTGGAGGCCCGGGGAGAAAAGCTCCACAAAAATAAAGATAAAATATACAATGAACATACACTTTGTAAAAAAAAAAAAAAAAAAAAAAAAATTAGATTGGCTATTAATATATAACATATAGTACTTTAACAATAAATGCCTTCAAATAAAGATAGTAGTTTTCTTCAAGGTAAACAGTTTGTTAAATACTTAGGAGGTTGATTTTAACTTCAAAGGAGACAGCTTTGTCATCCAGCCAGACTTGTGAGGATGTGAGTGACATAAGGGGGAGTGGGGAAGGGGGGGTGCAACATTCTCTCATGTTGGTGAGTGAAAGATCCAGTATGTCTGATTCTCTGATTGGAGAGTGCACTCTCTCTTCCAGGGTGTTTTTGTTAATAAAGTCCAGGAAGTATTATGCCTGTGAGTTTAAGGCAGTATGGGTGTCCCAGTCTATAGAGGGGTAGTTAAAGTCACCCATAAATAAGGTGTTAATTTGTATGGTGGGTACCTCTTGTAGGTTTAGGTAAGAGTTGTGAGAGACTATGGGCATAAATGGTGACCTGTAGCTAGCCATGATATGTTGAAGGACCTTACCTGTGGTGACTTCCACATAGATGAGCTCTGTGGCATAATCCTGTTTAATCAACCTGGAGGTATGTTTCTTGCTAATCTAGATTGAGACACTTCCACCTTTGTCCCCAGTCTGTGGTGGTCAAAATGTGTTGAAGGCACTGTAGCCTTGCACTGCCGGGTACTTTCTGTAGCTTTAAACCAAATCTCTGTCGCAGCACAGATGTCTACATCCTCCAGGGTGAGGAGTGATTGAAGGGTGTGGAGTTTTTTGTTCAGGCTTCTAGAATTGAACAGTATCACCTTATGTTTGCGTGGAGACTTTTCCACTATGTTGGTAGCTTTCCCCTGGATGCACTAATCTTCCGTGCAGGACTAGCTTAGTCCTGCATAGGAAGCGCCCGTTTAGGAGCAGGACGGCAGAGCGCCATGCATATTAACAAGGCGTGCTGCCCAAGCTCCTAGGTTTACACGGAGTGTGTACAAGTGCAGGGGACGTGTCTGAGAGCAGAGCTCTCAGAATAAACATGCCCCTGCAATGTAGAACAGGAGAAAGTGGTAAGGAATGCACGAGACCGGTCATAGGTGTCCGCATATCCCCACCAACAGTCCCCTATGTGTACAACAGCAACAATACATAAAAATAAAATGTAGAAACCCGTTTGTTTTCTTTTAAAAATCTGATTAAAGCTACCCTTAGGTGCACGGGTGTGCCATTGCTTAGCTATGGTTAAAGCCGCTGAAAAGGCTGAAGAGGATAACAAGGAAGATATATGCAAATGAAGCAGCACAGCAATAATGTAGGGCAGAGCATTCTCCTAACGAGCAGGCATTCCCGGTTCAAGTCCCACTGCAGCACAGTCTATTTTACATGGCAAAGAACGTTATAACCAATGTTTGTTGCAAAACCCACACACACACACACACACACACATATATATATATATATATATATATATATATATATATATATATATAAACTGGAGTACTACAAGAAATGCTCATGTAAAGTGTCAGTGTCAGAATGAATAAGGCACTAGTAAGTTTTAAGCACAAATAAGCAATAGTATGCCTATGTAAGCACTAGTAAGAAGGCTTAAGTCCGTTTGCGTGGGGGTAAGCAATGCCTACACTGGTTAAGCAAATCTGAAGTTACTCTCTGTAAGCAGATGTAACGGCAGTTTAGCAGTGCTTACATCCGCGCAAACCCACTAACAACTGCTTAAAAGTGCCTTAACCACTCTGTATCCAACGGCCCTTGTTCTGCCCAGCAACAAAATAAACAGCCTCTGCTAGGCTCAAACACAGGACCCCACACACCATAGCCAAAGTGATTTGCCACTAAGCCATGTCAGATATACATATCCCTGAAGTATTCAAAACATATCAGCCAGCCCAGTCATTCAACAGTACAGAGAATGTATTCCAACATGCAAATGTATGTGTATGAGTAAATATATTATCTAAACAGATACAACATATGAATAGATGTAGATAACTATACATATATGTATGTATATATGTATATATATATATATATATATATATATATATATATATATGTGTGTGTATACACATATATCTATATGGCCACACAGCTGTAGATAGCAATGGTAGATTGACAAAAACAAATATGTCCACATGCACCGTTAATTGGGTTGAGACACCCCATACAATATACATCATATACAAATAGGCATACCCCCCCACCACTGCCAAACACGTCCGCTCTGCAATACACTGCCAAGTGTTACAGATCCCATAAGCAGGACCTGACATGACATGTGCACAACATGTAAACCGTACTACAGCCCACCTGTATGATGTCAGGCTAGTATTGGTAACATATCATGCAGTACAGTGTGGCTCCCATAGGAAATGTAAAATACGGAAGCAATCAACATCCCCAGGATACATATACACAGACACATATATGCAGATACAGATATACACACACACATATAGATCTATATATATATATATATATATATATATATCGATATACATGTGCCTACACAGACAGACACACGCAGGGATATGTACAGTAAGATACATATGTAGAAGGTGCACACAATATGGAACAGCCACTATGCCTACAGTTCACATCTGGACACTGTATGGGCCACCCATACAAATATAATCGTCGCCTCCAACATATACCCACAGAGGTCATAGAAAAAGTACCACACACAGGTTTGTAAAAATGGAAAACCTTTATTTGTGTACTATTACAGTTCTATATGCCATGTCATATAGGTGCGCAGACACTGACATCCATATAAACAGAGTAATGCAACTGTGAAACAGTTATACTAATACAGTAGTGTGGAAAGGTTCACAACTGTTGCTGTCCAGGCCACTGCCTTCAAATTGTACAATAGTAAAGACAGACTGGGCCACGGGATACCAAACGATCAACAGTATGTAATGCAGGTGTATAGTTCAGCAGCCTCTGTCTACACTCTGTACAAAATCACTAGGTGTTGAAGACTTCAGTTGACCAAATGGGATGTAACTGTTACATAACAAGGCATAACTGACACCGTCACAAGTACACTGACAAACAGAATAGTCTTGTATGGCAGGAGGCAGTAGGCCTGCATAAACCCAATATATGTGAGTAATGTAAATATAGGTGAAGTATACTGTACTGTACATCCAGATACCTTAAGCCAGCTCACCTCTGATACTCCCACATTTTGTAACAGCCTAGGTCAGTTATGGTGCATTCCTCCCCCAGACTCAGTACTACAGGCCCATATACCACTGTTACACACACTGGCCTCTGGAGTGCATAAGGGCTCACATGTATTGTTTTGGTGTAGCCCACACATATATGGCCCCACCACCACTGTATGTGTGGGGGATACAACAGCAGTGGACTGATGGCAGCAATGGCAGTGTGATATACACACAGCCCACTACAGAACAACCCTTGACAGCATGTCATATGTGCAAAGCTTGGCATGTAGGTGGAGGACAGAG
Organism: Protopterus annectens; assembly: GCF_019279795.1. Classification (NCBI taxonomy): domain Eukaryota; kingdom Metazoa; phylum Chordata; order Ceratodontiformes; family Protopteridae; genus Protopterus; species Protopterus annectens. The sequence continues at coordinate 445,308,459 of NC_056732.1, read as the reverse complement.
GCTGGAACACAGGCCCATATGTGGGAAACTGTTGCCATACACTAAGCAAGTTGCTGGCGATAGACTGCAACATACCTTAGCCAGGGAATTGAGGTTAGAAACATAAATGGATGTAGCCATGTACTGATCGCACTCAACACACACACACTGCCAGTGAAATATCTAACAGGATAGACCCACAGTTGAGAGCTATGCAGACAGACTGCATTCCAAGGTAAACTAGTATGTACACACACACCCTGTAACACCAGTACTATACAAAGCATAACACAACTCTACTCTCACACTGTCTGTAGTTCTGGAACCTCGTACAAATATATAGCTGGCCTAAGTGTGCCGATTCCCCTGGAAGAGGTACTGCTACCTGCTGTCTGTAACACTGATGCCCACACACAGGAAGGATGTCCATCACACAGGAAAGGTAAAGGGACCATGCCCACATGATGTAGGGATTTATAGTAGCTGGTTGTCATGAGAGTGGTAATTGGAAGCACTACACAGCAAGCTGTATGCAGTTAGCAAGGGTAGGACACTGATTGGTGCAGAGGCCATCACCTGATCAAGTGCATCACTTACTAAAGCCAGGCTGCAATCTACCCCAAACAACTCAGTCCATTCACAGGAGAGAGAAAGCAAGCAAGCTAAAACAAAAGCAGAAAAAAAGAAAAATCTCAGAAAACTTACAGCTGAAAACTCATCCATCTACGCAACTGCCAGTCATTAATACATCATTCCCACAACAGGTATATGAAGTATATGTACATGTATTAGAATGTAGTACCTGGTTCATTGCAATGGGATAGATGATGTGGAATGAGTTATATGTGCCAGCAGGTGTTGTGATGATGATCAACTGAACAACTACAATGGAAAATAATATTTGTCCCTGTGGGTAGAGGGCCATAGCTGTTAACTGTGCAGGTCAGCACTGACAGGATGTAAGCCATCATAGTGTGTGTTGTGTAATGGGGATTATGCAAATGATATGGCCAATGCCGGTGGTGGAAGTAATGTCAGTATGATGGACATATGGGAGCCATGGACCACCACTGACAGGATACCCAGTTGAATCTGTAATGTAGCATGCCAGAATGCCACAGGTGTGTAATAGGGTTACCTGCAAACAGGCCCCACATATACCCCACTAATGTCAGGCCGTGTCCATATGTGGCACCTGTCTGTGTTGTAGCAAGACAGAACAGTGCAGCTGTGCAGGAAGGTGTCATGAGATTGTGGAGCTGATGTCTGAATGTACCCCACATATAGGTATGCATATGTGTACATATGTCACAGATATAATATACAAGGATAAATGTATATCAGCATGTATGTCCAGAAATATACATATACCCATGTGTAGAAATATATCTGTGCACATATGTATGAAATGACATATATAGATATATACTTATATGCAGATGTCTACATCTGTACAAACATACACACAAACAAATATGTTTGGAAAGACATGTCTCCTATAGCATTACCACAGTGATGTGTGCTATGTGTGAGGCAGCAGCAGACATAGCAATACACACAGATATCTACAGCTGGCGGCGTGTGCACCATGGACAGGTATGTTACATGTTAGTCCCGTCCTAGCAACACAATGCCCCCCGCCTCTGAAGTATGCAATGGAAATATGCAGAAGTATGGCAGATACACACGTGGGGGTGGTCAGGATTGGTAGATATAGAGGACAGTCTACAGGGGTGGTATGTGGCACGTGGTGGGTAAACACCGTGGATGGTGTGTGTGGTCTGTGATGTGGACGCCCCATGGTCCCCATTATGGGCACAATGGGAAAAAGGTTCCCACCAACTGCCACTCACAACAGCAGTCCACGTCCTGAAGGTGTCAGGTCTGGCAGCTGAGCAGGAGGTGCATGTTGGCCGTGTGAATGTGTACTGGGTGCCTCAGACTGATGTAGCACATCCCTCATGTGTCTGTGGAGCCTGGTATGAAACAGACCCTAGACCTGACCTCAGGGGACAGGAGCATGTTGGTGTGTGCCCTGGGGGGGGTGCAACAGCCCCTTGGTGTTTCCACCTGATGGTATTGATGTAACAGTACATGAGGAGGCCACAGGTTGGCACACACATGTGATGTGGCCAGGTATCCTGGTCAGATGGGTGTGGAGAGCTGGATTAGCTGGCCAATGGAACATATACATGCTGTTGTGTCAGTGTTATAGTACATATGTTGGTAGTAATAGTCTACACAATCCCGGTACATGTCCAACAGCATGCATAGAACCCCCAATAACACAGACTGTCAGATGTGCAGCAATCTCAGAGCAGCCATACCACTGGCTTATATGTAACCACAGTGGCCCTGACAATGACATGCAAGTGAATAGTTTGTAACAGGGCAGCAGTGTTAGTGTCCACACAGGGGACATGGCTACAGTCACATAGCAGAAGGTGTGGTACAATACACAATCTGTTCAAACGGTAGTTAATCTGTAGCCATACTTAATGAGTTGTGTGTATAGTCTGTTGAAGCTGATATGGTGGGGGGGGGGTGACAGAGATGTGTATTATAAACTGTGGTAACCTTGCCATATGAGTCGCTCAGGCCTGTTTCAATCCTGATGTTTTTCAGGCAAGATGGCACACATCAAGTTGTCCGTGTATTCAGCGGAGGAGAATGAGGTCATTATCAACCACCTGGTTCAGCACTACCAGATCTTCTTTGGCAGGACAGCACATGACTAGCAGGAGCAGACCGCCCTGTGGAAAGATCTAGTCCACAGGGTCAATTATGTCGGCCAGCATAACCACCGTTATAAGCAGATCCAGCATCATTGCAGCGACCTGCTTCGCAATGTCCTTCGGCATGCTGTCGCAGTCCGGGGGGGATCACCTCGCCACAGGGGAGGGCCATGCCATCCATCTCCCCCTGACACGTGTGGAGGAGCTGCTGGCCAGCCTCGTGGCACCTGCCTGTCCGGAACACCATCAAACACTGGACCCCTTCATGGAGGTGAGTGTCACCCACACACCAGCCAAGGAGCATGCAGGTAAGGACACAGGGCACATCAGTAGACCACTGTTGTGTAAATATCTGCAGTGTTACAGGTAGATCATGCATATCTGATATGTCATACAAATATTGTGTTGCTGCATTGTAGTGATAAAACAGATGTCCAGATGTGGTAGTATTGTGGGAATTTATGGTTGATGTATGGCAGTACTTCACCCAGCCTGTAGCAGTCCCACAGATATGGCCACTGACATTGCATCTCTCTCCCACTTATGTAGGCCCCTCCGGGGTAACAGCAAGGCAGCAGCCTGTAGCTGGTGAGTATGTCTTATGTAGATGCATGCCAACATACCGGACATGTAATGGTGATGTTATATTCCATGCACATATCTAACACACCTACCCTGAATGCATGCAGTACATGTGCATGTACTGTTGCTCTGAAATGCATGGTCTCACAGGAGTGAACATGATGAGGTATTGAAAGGGTATGTCACACACCTGCATGACAACTAACATCCTGTCATTGTGGAATGTGTCCACAGGGGGCAACATACTGTTGGTAGACATGGCCTACAGTGATGACATGTTCTGAACAACACCCATATACAGTGCAACACCAGTGTACATACCTGTAGGGCAATGCCAACTGCTGCTGAGATACACTATTGCATACGACATTACAGCTGTCCACATTATCAGCTAGGTCTAAGCTGCAACATGTGGTATTCAGTGTATGGGACACTGCAAGCTGACACATATGTGTAGGGCTTACCTGTCATGCATCTGCAGAAATGCTGAGGGAGGGGTGGTCTCAGCATGAAACACCAGTGCACTGCAGCAGGGATCCTAAGGATGGTAGGAATGGCTCTATCTGCATATAGTCAGGTCCAGGACCTGTGGCAGCCGTAACCCTACCCAGACTGCAATAGTGACGGCATTGTGCGAACACCATGGGATGTGCACATGAGTAGACCTTGCATTCTTGCAGAATAGAGGGACATGTGTAGGGTAGGCTGAACATGCACTGGCAATTGCAGAAGGCCCATGCTGGTATGCCCCTGCCATGAGCAGTGACTGCTGTAGTACACACAACAAGAGGTGTGATAAACCATCATGATAAGGCTGTGCACACATATCCCCACATTGTGTGTATGCATTGCGGTCATTTGCCGCACACCTAACACTGTCTGTAGGCACTGCATGTGAAAGTACAGGACATATGTTGCCTACCGGGCTTGTGTACAGCTAAGATATGCAGTGCTGTAGTCCCATGGCAGATCACGGATGTGTGTGTAAAAGCAATAAATGTGTGTACATCCCCCATAGTCATGGTATGCTCTGGCTGTCAGTGTAAGCATTTCTGCAGTGGCCATACATGGTCTGTTGATGTTGACAGCTGTAAATCAGGTGTCAGGCATTCTCCAATGACAACTGTCCACATATCATCCCAAGTATGTGTTGCTGAAACACACAGGGGCTGTGAGAGGTACACCTGGCATAACTGACACAGTACTACACATTCTGCAATGGGTTGGACACCTGTGAGGTGTGGCGAACAGTACATGGCAGGGTGCAGAACAGGTGCACAGAAATAATGTGTATATGGGTGCAGTGGTATCCAGGAGAAAGGGCATCACCTAGTTACAGCACATGCATCATTCACATGTATACCATTGCTAGCATGGTGTGAGTATAGCTGAACTGCATTCTGTTCTGTACCATATGTTCTCCATGTTGGCAGATGGGTAATTGGAGGACTGTGTGTATGATCATTGTGCAGCCTCACCTGTATGTGTGTGTATGTGCATCCTGGTGGTTAGTTTGCCTGCATGGTCACTCTGGCAAAGTGGTGGGAGGCAGATGCATGTATGATGTGTGTGTGCATGTGTGTGGCCATATATGCACATGTGTGATTGTGGGGTGTTTGTACGCCCCTTTGGGACCGTGCAGTACATGGACATGGAGTGCCACATTGCACACCAGGAATACCTGTCATGTACTCACAGGACAGCAAATAGTATAATATGGCCTATAGCATGGATCAGGCATCCAGAGGGAAGGTAGACCCCAGGTACACACTTAATATTGCTGTCAGCGGAGAGGTCACCTACAGGCCACGTATGCAGTTCTACAGATGCATTGGGGAAGTAATAGTCAGCACCAGGGAGTGTATCCAGATATTACAGCTGACACATTATGGGCCAACGGAGCAGCATATCCGGCATGTGCTGAGCATTACATCCGCATGACACACCAGTGGGAGCTTTTATGGGTACAACATAGTAGCCCACACATATAGGGGCCATGCACATCATTCTGGCCATACAGAGGGTGCATACAGAATGACAGCATTGAGGCCATGTTACTCCACTATTTACAGGTCAGGCAGGTAATGTAGCAACAGGCCTTGTGTTGTGCCCGCTTGTGTGGGCATTTAGAGGACTGTGATGTTAATGAGTGGTATCAATGTGTGTATGTTAACAAGTGTGATGCAGGATGGGGTAACACATGGACATATACGTGGGACTGTCTGTAAAGCCATGGACAGGTAGGTATTATGGCGATGTGTGTGTATACTGTTAAGCAATGCTGTACAGGTTTTAAAGTGCGGTTATTGTTTTCCCCCACAAGTGGCGAGGTGGGTCAGGGTCCCTCCTGCACCCAATCTGATGTAGGTGTCCATACAGACACCAATGATGATGATAATGTTGAGGCACAGGTGGGGGTTGTCAGGGGCCAACACTGTGCCAACATTTGACATCCCTCTTTTAGCCACCCCACCCCCGCACACAGTTGCAGTGCCTATACACACCCCGTCACCAGTGGCCATAGTAGAGGGACAGCTGGCATTCAGTGATAGTGCACAGGAAAGTATGGCAACCATGCCTTCTGTGTTCAGTCGCAGCAGGCATAGCCAGATGTCCGGCAGGCTGCCACATAGGCGGATGTCCCAGGGTGCTCGTAGTAGGGCCGCTGGATATCATACCCCTGGCATAGGCAACATAGCTGTAACCAGCAGAAGCATGTTGCAGGCTGTAATGGCAGCGCAGGCAAGTATTGAGCATTACACCAGCCGGCCATAGGCTGCAGAGGGCTGTACTCGCATCTGTAAGCAACAACCTCCGTGAACTGTCGGGTGCCATCCGTAAGCAACAACCTCCGTGAACTGTCGGGTGCCATCCGTGCTTCTGCAAAGCAAGTGGATAGATGGCATGATGAGATGATGGCCCTCATCAGTCGTGGTGTGTCTGTGCTTCTACATGTGGTGGGGATGCGGCGACGCCCGCGTGGACGTGTGCCAGCAGCACCAACTGGCACTCAATGTGGGCATGCTAGGAAACCAAGGGGCTGCTGTAGTGGCAGTATCAGCCTGAGCAGTGTGGGCGGTGTGCTGTCCACACCACACCAAAGCAGGTCACATGCACGTGACCCTGGCCAGTCCCAGGAGGGATGTGGTACCAGCGGACAAATGTCATCAGCAGGTGAGAGTAGCACTTCAACGCCTCTACCTGCATGTGCCCACAGAACCCCTGGCAGGCACAGTCCACGTGTCCATGGCCGGAGGCAGTGAACTGCACACCCTGCCAGGTATGGTCTGCAGCTGTCCATAAACACCTGTGTAGGGCAGCCACAAGGCAGAACTATGTGCATGCATACCCACATACTATGCAAACACACCTGGGGCAACCTCATACCTACACACACCACATCACCTCAGCCAGCTCCCCAGAGTACACCCCTCACCCACACACATGGTGTCAAATGTATGGCCCACAGTTGGCCTCTGGCAGACCAACACCACACCCTGTGCATATGATGATACCTGTGCCCCCATCCCTGTCATCCATACCATTGATGCAAGGACAGGCTGATATGGTTCTGATGCACACAGTGACTGTACACCAGTGTACCACAGTCCTGCGTGTAACATATTGTAGGGTGTAGAGTGTGAGGCATATTTGGCAGGTAGTGTAGCTGTCCGGCAATGATGCCTTCTAGCTGTTAGTAACACTGCTTGGTTGTGGTCTTTAAACGGATATGCAATTGTGTTGTAGGCGTACATGTGTCAGCACAAGGATGCCCTGTGCATATGATGATACCTGTGCCCCATCCCTGTCATCCATACCATCAATACAGGGACAGGCTGATATGATGCACATGGTGACTGTACATGTGTCAGCACGAGGATGATCTGCAGTCATATTGCACAACGGGGTATGTCACTGAGCTGACACCATGGCAGTGACGTATTTGGGATACAGTCGAACACATTTCACAGGTTACTATACCGGGTATTGCCTGTGCCACATGGACAGGTGGCCTGCTGAGGCGTGTATATCCTGCAACCTGACGTAGACCCACCCACATACACGCACACTTTTACTTTCCAGCACTGGGACTAGACCCCTACCTAGCAATGTCGTGATACTAACGTGTGTGGCTTACATTGCACAACCACTGCCTTAACCACTCTGTATCCAACTGACCTTGTTCTGCCCAGCAACAAAATGAGCAGCCCTTGCAGGTCATGAACTCAGGGCCCCTTACACTGAAGTCACAACACATGACCACTAAGCCATAACCACTGTGGGTACAGCTGTTGTGTTATCAATATAGCTGTCATTACCCAAATTGAGTGGTATTGAAGACTTGCGTTTACGTCCTACATTGTGTAGTCCTTGTCATTAATATGACTGTTGCATCACATATGTTGTTTTATCATAATGTACACATAGCAGATACATGCGGTGGGATACATGTGGGAGGGTATACACAACTGTGACATTTACTCATGACAGGTATATGGTTGTATACATATAGGTGTATAGATGTCTACATGTACATACACAGGTATACACATACAGATATCTGCATACACATCTGTATAGTGCTACATATATATGGCCATGTGTACACCTCTTCGTATGTACATATGTATACATATCTATACATATATGTATCTATACATATGTGTATATATAGTTATACATATATGTACATATAGATATATGTGTATATAGCTATGTATGTATGCACGCCTATGTGTACAGATATGCCTAGTTATGTTAGTGTGTGTGTGTGTGTGTGTGTGTATATATATATATATATATATATATATATATATATATAAAACTATATGTGCATACATATCTATATCGATATAGCTACTACTGTCGATATGTAGATATCCATATGTATATGTATCACTGTCTGTATCTGTGTAGACATATATTGCTCTGTATATGTATATATCTGGGTGTGTATATTATGTATATCTATGTACATATACATACCCATCTATATATGTCAATATGTATATGTGTAATCATATATGTATATATCACCATATGTCCTGGACACAGAATGTAGCCCTACCCCAGCCCCTATAGTCCCAACGTCGTAGTGCAAGTGGATGTCGGGTATATATAGCAGGTATATTGGTAGACTATTGCTACTGTAATTGGGATTGTCTTCACAGACACGGTGTGTGTGGGAGGTCACATCTGCTCTCCACATGTGTGCCATTGGCTACTGACAGACATCCTAAGGACATCCTGGTAAAGTACCACTGCTAGCATGTAATGCCCCCGTGGAATACAGCACAGATATTGGCCAATATATGTGGACATTCTGAAATACTCTTTACAGTCCAGAGATATACACAGAACCCCTTAGTGCTAAACATGTGTACCATGCATGACAATATGGATGTTAGCAGCCATGTAGATGACTATAACACATAACGACTGGTATACATATGCCACCATAGGTTATGCGTTCACACACCTCTGTCTGGCCTGACACACAATAACCGCTGGTACAGGGGTGCTATGGCCACATACTACCCACTAGATATTGACATACATCTGTACAGCATCCCACTGCTCTGTCTGACATACATGACTGTTAAGGGAGACCTGGAAGCAGTACATCCAGCAGGTATCTGCACATGACATCTCACTGGATAAGTACACTAAGATGCTAGACATGTAACAATGCACTGTGCAGGCTACAGGCAGACTTGCTCAACACTGGCCTACATCTCCTATGGGGGAATGCACATGTACCTGCATATATAGCAGGCTCTGCAGGCATGTCACAGCACAGGGTAAGATACTCCTGTGTGAAGGTGCATAACCACATCCAATGTGAACACAGCCATAGCCACATATGGTAAGCTAGCATAAAAATACAGTATATGGACTATCTATTCAACACCATCCTCTTATGTGCTACTCACAGACTAACCCTACATATACTGAGCTGCTACACAGTGTGGTCTACTGGCTGTCTGTGGTATGGGATGTGTGTGTGTATATGGCCCTGCAAACATGTAAGCCAATACAGTAACACATAGTGGAGCAGCATGTAACATCAGATAGGACGGGACCTGTAAAAATGTCATCTACCACAGTCTGTGCACAGGCTAAAGAACATATTAACAATACACATACTGTCAACATTCACCATAGTTACACAGACCTCAGTACTGTACAAACAACCACAGAATGTCCTGGTAATGTCGTCAAATATTACCCGTATTGTAAATAACGTGTAGCATTCTGATATCTCACTGGCTTGCTATCAGATTTGATGACAATAATGATGGTGTACAGCACATATGCACCTCTTAAGGCACGGCATATGTACAAAGGTTGGCAGAGTTGTGGCTGGAAACACATACACAGGGCCAATATTGACATGTTGCTGTGATAACCTCATACATGTACTGTTGTAACAGGGTTTGTTGCAAAATGTGTTCTATGAGGGATATGACGTCAGTAACTGTCACGGCATTCACCATCTACAGACTGCAATCCTCACACTGCAGTTCACAGATACGTGCTCTGTGGGTAACACATGACACCAAGGGCACAACATACTGCCCAGTCTGCAGATGTGGATTCCTCATAAACATAGAACTGACATGGCAGGTATTACAACATGTAGGACAGCCATATCCACACACACACACACACACACACACACACTGTTAAACCAACATTACTCCACATGCAGTATAGCAGCACTTACAGTCTGTAGTCAGGTCAGGCACATCCCCCTCCTGTGTGTTGCCCTGTTTCCACAGTGTATGTTGTTAGAGGTAAATCCCCAATCCATCTGAAATGCTGTTCACCAAACAACAGATCTAGTTCCTGCCCACAGTGAATGTAAAGGGCCTACACCAACATGATGTTCCTAGATATTGGAGTGTGTTTCCATGCAATTGGCTATGGGAATGTTACCACAGCTGTTCCACATGCAGTCAGCTAGAGGAGGACTGCAATTGGTGCAGAGGCCATCAGCTGATCATGGCCATCACTTACAAAATGCCAGCTGCTGCCTAAGCAAAGCAGGTGTACATCTCCACATCCACCAGAGAGGGTGTGAGAGGGACAGACAGAGACAAAGTATGTCAGGGAAGGTGTGGCTGAGTAAAACCTAAGCATGTTTGTGTCACACACCTACCAGTACAGGGTTTCAAACACCTGACTGACTATGCATAGCTATCACATGTGTATGCAGTTATTGCATGCACCACATACCTTACATGTTGGTGAGCTGTCCAAACGTATATGTGCTGGCGAGTGACATGTGCAACACTGTTGAGATACAGTAGGTGTATCACATGAGCCTATCCACATGAACAGGTTTCAGAGTCAACACAGTCGCACTCTCTAAGGGATTCATACATATTGCCACACTTGGCATGGTAACGAATACACTTCCTAACCATTTACTTTGCCACCATACAGTAATGCATAGGTATCAAATGGCCCACAGGGGTTATCCTGGGGTTCTGTGGTCACAGGGTATGTAAAGGTGTCTGACATTAGAGAGCATGCTTCAGTATGCCAATGGGGGTGGTACTGGGTGTGAATGTGGTCGGAAGCATCATACACCACACACACACAGACACAGGGTGCCAGTACCGGCGTGCATGTGTGCATTACTTCATGGGTGTGTAGTGGTTGGCTGTGCCAGACGGCTGTACAAGGCTAGGTGAAGGGTATACCTTGGCATCAGGTCACATGAGAATGGTCTGCATTATGGTTAAGGGGTGTAGTGTCTGGAATGACTCACACAGGTGGGTATTGTATTCACCATTCAGTCACCTGGGTTACTGTTGTGCATGGCCAGTGCTGTGCAATGCTTGCCATGTATGTGTTCTATACGCCATGACATGGACGGTGTCTGGGATGTGCACACATCCCACATTCATGTATAGTGGCATAAGGAAGTGTACCTGGTTTGTCTGGCCCATGTTGTGTACACAGAATGTTATCATAAGATGTGACAGTCCCGCCCTCATGAGGCTGGGCCAGGTAATGGACAGCAGGTTGACCCTGCACCTACATTGATAGCATGCTGCAGGTATTCCCTGGTGTCAGCGACATCTATCCATACAGGACATGTGTGTAAGGCATGGTATGTCCTTTGTGGATCACATTTGATGGAACCACAGTTGTTTCAGGCGTCCAGTGGGAAACGTACTGAAGGTGCACATTCTTTAATTATGTGCCTATCGTACTGATGGACAGGGTGTCATGCCCTCTGTAGGCCACTGCACTCGCACCATAGTTGCTATCAGTTGCCAGTATGCAGTGTACTACACAGCCTCAGCATGTGTGTGTGTGTGTGTATGTGTGTGTATGAGACATGGGTTGAGAGTGTGCTCTGGGTAATACTGGGGTTGCTAACTGCGATTGCCTGGCCTTGATGTCACATGTATGTGTATGGATTTGCACCCCAGCCTCTCTGCTATTTCACAGCTGTTATCCCTGTACAGTGGACATTGTGATATATACTAGGGCCACCATATAAGAAATTTGCAAAACCCACTCTACATTGGGCCCAGGTGTCACACACTCACACCCACCTCCCCATAGGATACTAGTTACAAACACACACACACCTGTCATGTCTGGGAGTAGAACCCCTACCTAACTAGTTTATTACACTACAGCACTACGCAGTTATAGTATGCGCCACAGTGATTACTACAGTACTCCTTCCCCAAAGGTGTATATCACATTGGCTGACATCATCAGGATTGCCAAAGTAGGGCATTTGACATGTACTGAGTGTGACTAGCCTAACATGCATTGCTCCCTACACAGACAGTGGAACACACATACAACATCCACAACTGGCTTGTGTGGGTATACAATCCCTAACAGAGATCTATATCACACTACAGCATGGAGCTGTTATAGGACACACCACGGGGATTACTAGAGAACTCCTTCCCCAAAGGTGTATAAAACACTGGCTGACATCAGCAGGATTGCCAAAGTACGGCATTTGAAATGTACTGAGTGTGACTAGCCTCTAATGCATAGCTCCCTACATAGACATTGAAACACACACAAAACATCCAGAACTGCCATGGGTGGGTATAGAAGATACCTACCAGAGTTCTGTATCACACTATAGCAGTATGCAGTTATGGCAAGCACTATGAAGAGTACTGGGCTACAACCTTCCCAGAGATGTATTTCTGGGTGGATACCATCAGCAGCCTTGCCGAAGTTGAGCATTTAACTTGTAGGGAATGTAACTCCCCTAAAATGCATTGCTCCCTACACAGACAGAGTCAGACAGACACACACACACACACACACACACCAAGGCTGGGGTTAGAACTCCTACTTAACTAGTTTATCACACTACAGCAGTACACAGTTACGAAATGTGCCACGGAGATTACTGGCCTATCCCTTCCCCAAAGATGTATTTCACAGTTGATGACATCGGCACACTTGCCAAAGTGGACCATTGGAGGTTGTAGTGTCTGTGAATGGACTCAAAAGCATTGCTCCCTACACTGACAAAGGAACACACACACAAACACACATACTTCCACACTTGCCATGTCTGGGAATAGAACTCCTACCCAACTAGTTTATCACACTACAGCAGTACGCAGTTACAGGATGTGCTACGGAGATTACTGGGCTACAGCTTCCCAGAGGTGTATTACTAGGTGGATGACATCAGCAGCCTTACAAAGGTTGAGCATTTGAATTGTAGGGAATGTGGCTAGCCTAAAAACTATTGCTCTCTGCACAGACAGACAGACCATTTCCTAGCTCTTTCTAACCCCCTGCTATAAAGCCCGCTTTAGCGCGCATTTGCACTTGTATACGTCTCAGCACAGCTCCTTGTGGTGTCCTGCAGAGTTCTACAAGCAGCAGAGAGTGGAAGAGTGACTTTCCTTTGATTTATAAGTATTTTTCTGGCTTTCTATTTTTCGACTGCTGTATTTCGCCTAAAAGCGTATTTTTATTACTTAACTAGCTCTGCAAGTTGATTTACTGTATTTCTGTTTGCTTCTGAACTGTTTTGCACTTTAAAAAGTTTGTTTTTGCTTAATTTAACTGGTAGGCTACACACTCAAGTGTGCTAGCCGATTTAAAGCATTTACTGTTTGTTACTGTATCTTTTTTGTCTGTTTGTAAAAAAAAAAAACAAAAAAAATCCTTGTTTTCCCACCTTTACTGAACTAGAATAGTCCAGTCTTCAGATTTTGCTGATCTCTGGGCTGTGTCATAGTTCCTGTGTTGTCCATATCCATATTTGGATAGGAGGAAGCTTCTTTGTTCACCAGTGGGAGTGGGGAGCACTGAGCAGCCTATTTGTCCCCAAAGGAGTGGTTCCAGCCCAGAAAGTTGTAGTTTATTGGCCGTTTTGGGCCATTTCCTAGCTCTTTCTAACCCCCTGCTATAAAGCCCGCTTTAGCACGCTTTTGCGCAAAGTTGCACATAGCGCAGCATCGGGCAGCGCCAGTTAATCAAGTTTAAACTATTTCTGGTTCCGCTAAGTCTGCTCTTCAGTTTTTCCCTTAGAACTGTTTTACTTTCAATCTAAACAGTCTATTCTCTATCTGAAAAGCCCAGCACTTGCTCTTAAAGCATTTTTATACAGGTAAAGCACTCTTAAACAAAAAGAAAGCACTATATCCACCTACAATCCCCTTGAGTACCCATTTCCCTATAGGTCCTTTCTGACTCAGTTACACAGCAATCCCTTACACTATTCTAGCATGTCGAAGGGTCAATTACTGGCGTCCTCTCCAATTCAGCTGGTGAATCCGGGAATCTTGAGGCAATGTTACAACTGCCTCATGTACACAGACAACCCTCTCCTCCTCCCAACAAATACAAATATATGTGAGAGATGCAACTATATACCCAAACTGGAGGCTGAGCTCTCTCGACTCAGTACTGGCAAAACCAGTCAGGAGGAGAAGGTAACCACACACACCACAAACCCAGTCTCACATAGACTTATCACAACTGCAAACCAAACACATAAAAACATACTCGGAGGCTCTAATTAAAAATCTACCAAAACAACAGAGGCCTCCAAAGCAGACATCCAAGCAACCACTACCTCAAAACATAGCACATGCAACACATAGTTCACAAAGTCAGTGTGCCAAACAGTCACAGCCCTTAAGGCCAAACAGCATGCCTGATACACTTGTAATAGGTGACTCCATAGTCAGACACACTGACGTCCCGCTCACCAGACTGAACAAGGAAAAGGTTACAATAAGCTGCCTGTCGGGTGCTAGAATCCTCCACATAACACAAGCACTCAGGTCACTCCAAAGCAAGTACAAATATGACTCAGTCATTGTCCATGCCGGTGTGAATGACCTGAGACGTACCTCCCTCGACTACATGAAAAGAGACATAGAGGAGCTCTCTGATTATGTAGCCCAGACCGATATGACCTTGACCCTGAGCAGCATCTTACCCTCACCAAGAATGATGCCACAGTACAAAGACAAAATGATCAGCTTTAACAATTGGCTCAATTACTGGTGTCATTCTAAGGGGATCCAATGTCTGTCTGCTTGGGATGACATGCTTGACAAGCCACGCTGCTTCGCAAGGGACGGCTTGCACCTGTCACCCCTGGGCTTCTGGATATTGGCCAAGGCTCTTGCCACCCCCATAGTGCCTTTTTTAGGCAAGGCTTAAAAGACAAACCCACCTCCCTAGAAAACACAAGTGGAAAAAAACTAAGGGTAATGCTGCTCAACGCCAGAAGTCTAAACCTCAAGATGCACGCTCTCGAAGCCCTCCTCAGTATGGAGAACATCAATGTCTGTGCAGTGACTGAAACCTGGTTCAAGGCTCCTGAGAGCACCCCAGCACTACCAGGTTACACCTCATACCATGCTTTTTGGCCCCAAACTTGGACCGAACCACAAAAGTAGGGGGAGTATCCATATTCATCAAAGATACCCACACCTCCAGGTTACTGGCAACGCACAAAGCATCGGAGACCATCCATGTGCAACTAACCATAGGCAAAACTGCCCTACAGTTTGTAGCATGCTACAGACCACCCTCTCAAACTCAAGAACCCCAATCAGCCTTCCTGAAGACACTGGAGAGTATGAATGTCTCTCCAAATACCATCATATTGGGAGACTTCAACTACCCAAACATAGACTGGGAGCATTACTCAAGCCCCAACACCCTAGCCAAAAGGTTCCTAGAATTCATAAACTCAAATGCGATGGAACTACTAGTCACCACGCCCACAAGAGGAGATAATATACTAGACATGGGGACACAATGCTCCACACCGGAAGTATACCCCTCATTGGTGAGATCAGACTATAAATTAATCTCACTGGAAATCCACATCCTGCCCCCACTTCCAGCACAAAAGACCACAGTGAAGAATTTCTCAAAAGCTGACTTCACACTTCTTAAGACTGAAGTGGTATCCTTCGAGGCCCCTGGACCAGTGGAAACCACAGCCCACACCACTGAATCCTTTATAAACGTTTTCTACGGACACCTTCAAAAATGCATGGATCATGCAATCCCAAATAAAACCAAGACCCATTCTCCCAAAGGCAGGCGTCCTGTCTGGTGGACCCCAGCCATTAACAAGCTTTACAACAGGAGGAGGAAGCTACTACATGACAGAGCAAAATCCCCAAAAGGGAAGGCATCTCTGATCAGTACTAGCAAAAAACTACGATCACTCATAAAATCATCCAAGGCCAACTTTGAGAGAAAAATCGCAAAAGACACTAAAGACAATCACAAGGCCTTCTTTAGTTATGTTAGAAACCTGAGTGGAAACTCCCAGATATGCTCAGAGTTAGTCCAAAATGACAAAAAATACACTGAACCCACAGACATTGCCAACATATACTGGCAGACAGGTTCAGTGCAAATTTCTCCCTCCCCTTCCCCCCAAAAGGAGAAATATCTATCCCAGCAGAGTGTAGCCTTCCTGACATCTCTGATGCCCAGGTGAGAGCTGCTCTCTCCAAAGCTAAAAACACAGCATCAATGGGACCAGTCGGTGTCCCGGGTTGCGCGCTACATGAACTCCAAGAGGAAATAAACCCGCACATAAGGCTGCTGTTTAATCTTAGCCTTACTACAGGATACATACCCAAAGAATGGCGTACAGCAACAGTGGTCCCACTCCACAAAGGAGGTGCTTCTATGGACCCTGGAAATTACCACCCCATAAGCTTGATGAGTCTGGTCTGCAAAGCTATGGAGAGGATCATTATGGAACTCATAAACAAAGACATTGGGGACCTACAGACACTGGATTCTACCCAATTCGGCTTTGTCAAGGGCAGATCCTGCCTTTTGAACCTGGTCGACTTTTTTGAAACAGTCACTAAGGCCATTGATGATGGTAAGGCAGTTCACACAGCCTACCTTGATCTTGCAAAAGCCTTCGACACAATACCCCACTCGGGCATCATAGACAAGCTCACCAGCTTAAATGTAAACCCATATGTCATAAGATGGGTTGCAAACTGGCTCAAGGTCAGAATTGCTGGAGCCATGTCAGACTCTAAGCCAGTCACAAGCGGTGTCCCACAGGGCTCGGTCCTGGAACCCCTCTTGTTCGGCATTTATTTTTCCGAGGTACAAGCAAACATAGGAAGATTGTGGCTGACAAAGTTTGCAGATGACTGCAAACTGGGCGCCATAATTGATACTCCAGCGGACACAAGCATCCTTCAGAAAGGCCTCATAGAAACAGATAACTGGTGCCAGAGCCATGGCCTTAAACTGAACGCCAAAAAATGAATAGTCATACCCTTTGGGAAAAACAAAGTACCCACAAATTACCACATAGGTGGTAATCCATTGGCACGGAAGAAGTAATCAGGGACCTAGGGACCCAAGTTGACAGTAACCTCTCATTTGACACTCACATTGCCAAGGTGGTTAGGAAGACCTTCTATATTACCCACCTTATCATGAAAGGATTCACATCTAGATCAAGAGAGGTCATTGTGCCCCTATACTCTTCCCTTATCAGGCCCATAATTGAGTACAATGCCCCATTTGTGATGTACCTTACCCGACACCTGCAGCAGTTAGAAAGACCCCAAAAGTACCTCACCAAGAGGATCAAGGGTCTCAAACATATATCATATGCTGCCCGGCTGAAGAAACTCCAGCTCTATTCAGTCACATACCGCCTACTCAGAGGCGATCTATGCCTGACGTACAAGGCCATGTCCAATCCGGAATTAATGGACATGCTCCACCTCAGAAAATCCAAATCCACCAGAGCCATGAGAGCGAGAGATTTGAACCTCAACACAGAAATAAATAGGATGTGCTGGAGGGACAGATTCATAACCCAGAGGCTCCCTACACTCTGGAACAGAATTCCAGTCCATGTTAGGCAGAGCCCCTCACTGACTCTCTTCAAGAGAAATCTTGACGAGTGGATGGGAGATCGTAGGTTTACCCCAGGGGTCATCTCTGTGTCACTACTAGACAGAAGCACAGTAAACTAAACCCTAAATGGGCATAGTATTCTCATTCCAAGTGGTGGCAAAAGCCACACACACTCTGGCTAGGCTTATAAATGCCCTAGGGCAGATAGCCTAGTATGAACCTATGACCCTATGAACACACACACATGCAGAAACACACACACACACACACACACACACACACACACACACACACACACACACTTGCCATGGGATTAGTACTCCTACCTAACTTGTTTATCACACTACAGAGATATGAAGTTACAGGACGTGCTACGGAGATTACTGGACTACAGCTTCCCAGAGGTGTATTACTAGGTGGATGACATCGGCAGCCTTGCCAAGGTTGAGCATTTGAATTGTAGGGAGTGTGACTGGCCTAAAAAGCATTGCTCTCTACACAGACACACACACACACACACACACACACACACACACACACACACACACACACACACACACACACACACACACACACACACACACACACACACACACACACACACACACACACACACACAGTTGCCATGTCTGGGAATAGTACTCCTACCTAACTAGTCTATCACACTACAGTAGTACGCAGTTACAGGACGCGCTAAGGAGATTACCAGGATACAGCTTCTCAGAAGTGTATTACTAAGTGGATGACATCCGCAGCCTTGCAAAGGTTGAGCATTTGAATTGTAAGGAGTGTGACTAGCCTAACAAGCATTGGTCTCTACACAGTCAGACACACACACACACACACACACACACACGCACACGCACACACACACACACACACACGCACACACACGCACACACACACACACACACACAGTTGCCTTGTCTGGGAATTGAACACCTACCTAGTTTATCACACTACAGCAGTACAACATTATAATACGTGCCATGGAGATTAATGGGCTACAACTCTCCCAAGGGTGTATTTCACAGTGGATGACCTCAGCAGGCTTGTCATAGTAGGGCTATGGGGAGGGCAGTGTGTGTGCATGGCCATAACACATTCATCTAGAGGTTGACATGCCACATGCGGGCACACACATGGTCATATTCCACAGGTACATGTATTCAGCTGCTAGATGACTACTTCTTTGTACAGTCATGTTTCACAGCTGGCATGTGCACCAGTAGTCTGTAATGCTGACAGATACTAGTGGCTAGTATCTGCAGTGAGTGACATCTGAACCTCATGTGTTTGGAGTCCTTTGGCTGTGTGCTGGGTGGGACAGACCTGGATGGCTCCTTGTCACAGTCACCCTCTTCCACACATCTCTGTACATCTACCTTTGGCTTATTATAGTGTGTTGTCCTTACATATATGTCTGTATTCCTAGCCACTGTGTGTGCAAGGCATGTGTGGTGCATACTGACGAGTGTCTGTACTAACAACTGCAACTGCCAGATATGTCTGGTCCACTGGTGTTTGCAGACATGGCCTTCATGTGTTTGTGTGTGAGCATACTCAGTATGACCTTTCAGTATGCTGTTGACTGACATTGCCTTCATTTCTGTGTATGTGAGCATGCCCAGAATGGCCTTCTGTATTTAATGTGTGGATCAAGTCCAGGTAGTTTGTACTACAGTGCTGACCTTGGTGTTTACACCGACAGGTGGCATGCTGTTTCTGCAAGTTATCCATCAAGCATTTGGCAGTGACTGTTCCTACATGTCTGCATAGGATGGGGGGAGGCTCAGCCGACTATGTCTACATTTCTACACATGATGGAGGGGGCACACCTGACTCTTATTACATTACTACACGGGGGGCACACCTGTCTATTTCTACACAGGGTTGGGAGGGGCACACCTGACTGTTATTGCATTACTATATAGGATGTGGGGGGCACACGTGACACTTGTACACATTTGCTATGACTGTACTGGTATGTCAAGTACTCCATTTCATTCTGTATTGTTAACTATCATGCTGACTAGAGGCATACCAGTGTACTACAGATCATGGCTTTGGTTTCCCTACATGTTATTGTCTTGATGTCCTACCCTTCAGAACTAACATCCCACTGCCTGCCCTGCTGTGGTCTGTCTGTGTAGGCCTGGGGGGGGGGAGGTTAACCATAGCCATCATTCAGGGGCCATGGCACAGGCTCTGTTTGGGTTTGTCTACACCTGTCCTACTGGCCGAGACTGTTGTTGGGTATGTGAACCATCCTGACTGGCATGTGTGGGTCATATGGACACACATATCGCTCAGCACATTTCCTGCAGTGGGTTTTGTCACCCTGTGTAGTACTGGTTACTATGGTGACTCCAGTATGTGTTAGATGTCATGGTCCCACTATGGGTGTCTACTGTCTGCTGCCATAAAATTCAGCCACCCAGTTCCCTTGCATGCTCACGTCCATACCATAGCTACAGGTAATGACACATTCTACTCCATTTGGTAATTGGTAGGTTGATTGACTTACTTTGAGGGTGTGCCAGACTTGTGGATGGTGCTGGAGGGCTGCCTATGTCGGATGCACATAGTACATTCCCTATACATGGTTGAGCACAAGTAGAGTCATGTTTGGCATCCCTTTTACTGTATGTGCGAGTCAGAGAGAGGTGTCATTCCCTGGGTCCCTACTGTGTCAGTGCATGTGCTATGCGTTGCCTCTTTGCCGCAGCCTCGGCATACTGGGCACCCCTCCATCTGCCTACTAGGACAGGCTCAGGTTGTTCCTCCTCCGAGTCACTCTGTGCCTGTGCAGGCCTCGGCATTGGTTGGGGGCTCTGTGGCCCTGCCCTCTGCTGTTCCTGCTGCAGCTGGGTCCACAGGATCATATTGTGTAGCATAGCACATACCATAACAATTTGGGTACATGTAGCTGGTGAATACTGCAAGGCTCCACTGGATGTGTCCAGACACCGGAACCATGACCTGAGCATCCCAAACACATTCTCTATTATAAGTCTGCCCTGTGCATGTGCCTCATTATGGCGTTCTTGTTCAGGTATGTGTGCATTTCTGATGGGTGTTATCAGCCACGTCTCCAGTGTGTACCCAGCATCCCCCACTAAGTGAATGTAGGGGATGTCCCCACTGGCAAATCACTGGTACAGTTGCATCAGATGCCATATGTGGGAATCATCATAGCTTCCAGGGCAGTCAGCGCACACATTCATTATAATGCCTGGGCATCACATACAACCTGGCAGTTGATGGAGGGAATGCCCCTGTGGTTGATATAGGCCCTACCCTGCTCACTGGGTGGTGCTTTGATGCATATGTTGTGTGCAGTCTTTAGCACCCACTACCCCAGGGTATTCTGCTATTTGGAGGAAGAGACGCATATTGCTGGTCAACACCTCACAGGTGTTGAGGAAATAGATGTGCTCACTGGCATGTGCTGACATGGCATCCAGGAACTGGTGGAATACTCTGGATGCTGATGCCTGTGAGATCCCATGATATCCCCAGTTGTGCTTTGGGAGGTACCTGTGGCTAGTATACCTAGGCTTACACATACCTTGGTATCCACTGGGATGGGTTCCCCTCGGTCAGTTTGGTGTATCAGATGTGGCCGGCACAGCTCAACAATTTGCTGTAGGCGGTCTCTGTCCATCCTATAGTGCTCCACTATCTCCAACTCATGTAGCCCCTGGTAAGTTACCCTGGGTCTGTACAGTCTTCTCCGTCTCCTCACTGTGGGGTTGTTCGGCCGCATTCACATTCTCACCACCTTCAGCCTCTTGCAAATGTTGTTCTATGCTACCTGCTGCAGCCCTTCTCATTTTGTAGGTTTGTTTGTTAAGATTTCCCTGCTTGTATACACCGGTGATGTAGAGTGTGGGAAAAACCAGAGGGGAAGGTCTTTGCTTAGTTTATAGTAGTGTTCTGGGCTGCGCTGGTCTGCTGCCTATGTAATTGGCTGATTCTGATACATTTCATCTGCCAGCTAAGCTAGTTCTCCTTGATTACCTTCCTACTGCTGTTTTCCCTTCCATTGCCTTCCTGTTTAAGCCCGTGTGCACACCGTGCAAACAAAGTGCTAACATGTGCACAGTGCTGCTATTTCCTGGTTTAACTTCTTTTGTCTTCCTGTAAAACCCGCTGCATGGCGCACACACCCGCTTAGGCTTTGTAAAGAGTGCTACTCAGGTTTAGACACACCCCCTAGCTTAGCTGTGCTGTTAGCTAGGTGCAAACCTGAGCCACAGGGCACCACTCTGCTTACAGTATGCCTGGCACACACACCCCCATAATGTCACCTAACTCCTAGGCTTGCACCATGCTATTCCTACCCTTACACTGTTGGGACCTGCCTCACATGCTGGGGAAAACTGGGATTCACTATCCTTCCCCTCATTTGCATCGGAATGCCTGTTAATGCATAGCTACATGTCTCTCACTGAGCCTCCCCCCTTAGCAACCACTACTCACTGGTCATGTTGTCTTCTGCCTGCCATTGACTTGCATGGCAGAATACTGATTTTAGTTAGAATGCTTAATTTAGGTTAATTTTTTTATTTTCCCCGATTCCATTTGCGCTCCACTGCCCTACACTTAAACAGCTTAGATCGGCTACGAAATAATAAAAGTTGATTTTTGTATTTTTTTTTTTTTTTAATGTTGGCAATGCCAATGGCCTTATACTTGGCCATTGGCATACTTACTACATGATATGCAGCCTTTATATGGAGCTTTTGGATTTTGCAGAAATGTACTCTGTTACTAACCGTTTACGTTTCTGCAGTTAGCACTAGTCTTGCAAGGACTGTTGCAAGCTTCCTGGATTGCGAAATCACCTCATTTGCATTGATTTCTCCTGCAAATGGGGTGATTTGCATACCAGGGCTTAGTCCGTGCAGGAGCGCTCGTGCACGCCCTGCTGGATCGCATGGCAAACATATATTGCCTGCCTGTGCTCCTGTACCGATCTTGCACTCCATGCAAGCGTTTGAGAATCCAGGGGGTTGTCTTTTTGATATTGCCTAAAAAGACTTTAAGAGGGTGGATAAAGTTTTAGCTAGTATCTGAAAGCCTGTGGGGGGGTCAGGTGCAGCCCATCCTTAGCGAAGTCCTTCCATGCTAACAAATATTGGAATCCTCTTGAATGACACCAGAAACTAAGATAGTTATTAAAATCAGTAATTTTATGTTCGTACTAGGGCATCATCCTTGGTGAGGGTAGAAAGCTTGTACCTGTCTGTGACACATATTCTAAGAGATCCATTATGTCTCTTTTCATATAGTCCAGTGAGGTGTGTCTCTGGTCATTTTCACCCACGTGGACTATGCTAAAATCATATTTGTACATGGGGTGCACTGACTTGAATGCATGCATGATATTGCAGATTCTGGCTCCAGATAGGTAGCTAACCATTTGTGTAACCTGGTGAGTGGGGCATCTGTGTGTTGCATAGTGGAGTCTCCAATAACAAGAATATTAGGTAAAGTATATGATTGCCTTATGGACTTTGCTGTTGGGGACCATTGGGTGGAGGCTAATGTGAGATGTTTGGTGTTGCTTTTGGTGTGTGTTTTAGTGATTGTTGAGGAGTACTGTTGCCATTAGGTGGATTTGGATGTCGTTGAGATGTGGGACAGATTATTTTAAGTGCATCAGCGTAAGACAATCTGTGTGTCTGTGAGGGATGTAGTGTGGGTATTATTGATGACATTGTTTGTATGCAAGATTTTTGCCTCCAAGGAAATTGTGTGTTTACATCTCTCATATACTCTTTGTTACATTTGAAAATTTCATATCCATGTTTGGTCTTGTAGTAGGATGGGCTGTTTAGGGTTAAGGATTGGGTTTTAAGAGGGGTCTTCTAGGATAGTTTCTTGGGTTAAGGGCAAGATAAGAAAGTCTTAAGTCACTGTCGGTGATGGTCTTGGAAAACAGCACTTTGCATTTGAAACTGTAGCATATAGGGTAGTTTCAGCTTCTGAGCCTGAATATATGAAGAATGAGAGGGAAGATGTGCCAAAAATGAACTTTCTATATTATTTCAAGTAATTTTGCTGGATTAAAATAGTTGCAAATTCATCTCGACACCTGTGTTACTTGCACAGAGTAGTGGTCCATATCCAAACCAGCCACCCTGTCTTCCAAGAAAAGGAATGGAAGGGAATTCAAGAAGTAGAGAGAACATGGTATTTTGGATGCAGATCCTTAAGGAGAATGGTAACCACCATACAGAATATCACATTTGTTAATGTAGCAGAAAATATTCTAAGAACTAAACTAACACGAGAATGGAGATTTTACCAGTCGGAATGACTGCAAGGAGGGGTACAAAAATTAGGCAGGAGGGGGCTTTAATTTATCGGAGAAAACTGGCAAAGTAACCAAGGTATTGGCAGAAAATGACTAGCGATGGAAAGGTAATAGAGTGGGATGAGGCCAAGAAGACACTTGGACTGCTGGCTAGAGTCTGCCTTCCCTGTCAGGTACTGATAACAGACTGTGGGCAAAGAGAAACGGATAGGGGGATCTTAAGTGAAAGACCTGCTCTGGTGGGGTTTAGTCCAGTCTAGAACAGAAACTGCTGTTGAAAAAGTGATAATTAGTAGATATTGCACAGTAACTATAGGAATCAATCAGAGGAGGTTAGAAAAGACTGGAGAGTGAGACTGCAAAAACAATTTACAAGAGGACAATGGGAGGACAGAAGTATGGCTTCAAGTATGCAGCAACTTCCAGAAGGTGCACAATCTTGGTTTGGAAGTATTTGCATAGGTATCTTTATACCCCAAGTAGATTTTAAAGAATTTTTCCTCAGGTAGATAGCAAATGTTAGAGGTGTGATGGGGAAGAAAGAGGTAATTGGGAACATGCTTTTTGGAAGTATAATGACTTAGCAGATTTTAAAAATTCCCTACAGAGTATTCTGTCAGAAATACTAGGTGAGCAAATGGCTGTAACTAAGGATATGATTTTTTTAAGCTGGGACACTGGATCTGAAATGCCTAGACATAAGGTCATTCTGTTGGATGCCAAATAAGCAATTATTAAAAACTGGAAATCAAAGTCTAAACCAGCTATATTTGAAGTACTAAATATTGTAAAAGAGATAAAAGGTCTGGAAGAGGAATCTTTAGAAATGGGAAGGAGCAAATTACATAGAAATACATGGAAATTGTGGGAACAATACATGCAAAATAATGATCAAGAGGAAGAGTGAGGTTTAAGGGAAGGCAGGAATTCAGAAATTTATATAATTTTGGATTGATGATAATTACATAGAAAGAAAGAAAAGAGATGTGTGATGTATAATGCATGTAACTGAAAAAGCATGTTAATATGGTTTGTTTTCTTTTCTGTTAATGTTGTTGTTCTTCTTCTTTCGGCTTTTCCCGGTTAGGGGTCGCCAGAGCGGAACTCCGGTCTGCTAATGATTGGCAGTAGATTTTTACGGTGCCGAGGTGCCAGCTTGACACCCGACCTTCAATGAAGGCACGCCCATTTACGCATGTCTTTCGAACACCACTCGACCGTGGGGAGGACATGCAGACTCCACACAGAAGGTGCTCCAGCTGGGAATCAAATGGGAGAACCTCTTGCTGTGAGGCGACAACGCTACCACTGAACCATGTTTGCCAGTGTCTTAAGTGATAATTTTATAAAGGTTTAAAAAAAGAAAGGAAAGGAAATGAAGAGCTTTCCCTTTGTATTAGAAGACAGAGACCTCTATGTGAAGGACATTAAACAGTATCTCCCAAGGATTTCTTCTGAGGAAGCCGATTGGTGCAGGAGTTCATGGTTGGGTAGATAATGAAATTTTCTCCTTAAACAGGGTTTTCTAAAGAGATACATTCTTCATAGGATCATTAGAAGGTACTAGGCTAATGGCTCTAGGGCCTTTTATGCCTCACTGTTCATGCCCCAATTTTCCCAATTATCAGCTCCCACAGGCTAAAATAGCTTTGGTATATGCCTGTGCCTTAGGGCAGCTACAAACTGCCCCCATCTGTAAGGGCCACAGATGATTAGCCAGGGTTGAATTTGTGATTTTCCATTCATTATTCCAAATTGTGTTTAAATAGGCTTAGGGAAGTGTTGTGTTTTGCATGAATCAGTGAAGGTGTAGTCTCTGAGACACCTACCTGTCCCTCCAGCATGTTTTGTTTATGGCACAACTGAGGTTGACATCCTTAGATCAATTAATTATAGTGCTGTTTGTTTTGTGGATGTGTAGCAGATCTATCAGGGCTGGATCGGAGAATGTCTTGTAGGTTAGGCATAGATCACCCCTCAGTAGTCTGTAGGAGACTGAGTACAGTATCAGGACTTTGAGGTAGTCTGCATAGGGCATATTATTTACAACCATGTATTCTTTTAGAGGACAACCTCTGTGCCACTCCAGCTGTTGCAAATACCTGGCCAGGTATATTGCAGAAGGGTGCATTGTAAACGCCAAAAGGAGAAAAAAATCACACTGGAAGCAAAAAATAGTGTAAGCGCTTTCGTTTACTATAAATACGTAAACTTCTTCAGACAAATTGACAAGGGAAATTGGTGTTTAAATAGACAAACAAGTAATGACATCATTTTCAAAAACAAATCTCAATAAAATTCTTCATGCCAAAAAGAAATAAAAGAATTGTCTCCTAATGTCCAGAAACCCTCCAAAACATATACAATAAAATGAATACAAATTCACATTATGGTAATGTGAATTTGTATTCATTTTATTGTATATGTTTTGGAGGGTTTGTGGACATTAGGAGACAATTCTTTTATTTCTTTTTGGCATGAAGAATTTTATTGAGATTTGTTTTTGGTGTAGGAAATGATGTCATTACTTGTTTGTCTATTTAAACACCAATTTCCCTTGTCAATTTGTCTGAAGAAGTTTACGTATTTGTAGTAAACGAAAGCGCTTACGCTATTTTTTGCTTCCAGTGTGATTTTTTTCTCCTTTTGGCATTTAGAAGGGTGCATTGTACTCTGTTATTGGTCTAGCGAGGGGTGAGAATGGTGGGACTGAGATCTCCTTAGATCTGGACGCCATGGTCTTACTTGTAAGTTGCTCCATGCAGAAGGATTTTATCACTACCGTGGACACATGGTGATCAAAGTTTTGGTTACTGTCAATCTAATTTCCCAAGTCCATTACCACTGGGTATACTCTTAGGGGAGTGCTATCAATGTTGTAATTTGCAGGAGTGGTCATCTTACCAAAAGGTAAAGGTATGCATTTTTTTCATTGAAGTTTAGGCCATGTTTTTGGCACCAGTTATTTCTGTGTGAGACCCTCCTGGAGGATATCTACATATTTGGAGGATTCAGTGATTGCACCCATTTTGCAGTCATCAGCAAATCTGATCAGTCAAAGGCCCATTACATTTGCCTTGACTTCAGAGAAGTATATTCCAAACAGGAGAGGTCCTAATACTGAGCCCTGTGGGGCACCACTAGTAAAAGGCCTCTTGGTGTTAGTGAAATTCCCCAACCTAACTTCATGTGTCCTATCTGTGAGCCACTTGGCTAGCCATCGGGTGACATAGGGATTTATGCCTAAATTTTTGAGTTCGTCTGTAATATCTGAGTGAGATAGTGTCAAATGCCTTTGCAGTGTCAAGGTAGGCCTTCTCGAAGAAGTCTGCCAAGTTTAGTAGGCATGGCCTACCCTTGATGAAACCAAACTGGAATGGGTTCAGTGTTTGAAAATTTCCTATGTCTTTGTTTATTAAGTCCATGATAATTCTCTCTATGGTTTTGCATATAAAACTAGTCAAACATATGGGCCTGTAGTTCCCTGGGTCTGTTGATAGTCTGCCTTTGTGTAGAGGTTTGACTGCTGCAGTCCTCTGTTAACTAGGGATGACGCTTGTCTGAAGGCTGTAGTTGAACAGAGATTCTAGTGGGCCTGACAGGTCATATTTCAAGCTGTTTAGGAGGCATCCTGGGATATTATCAGGACCCATTGATGCAGTGATTTTTAACTCTGGATAGTGCATTGAGGGCCTCTTCTGTAGTGATACATGGGGAGAAATGGTAGAGGGTATTTTCTTGCGGGTAACTGCAGTGATGGGGAGTGAAATTGGAGCTAAATTTATTGTCCAGCAAATTTGCTATGTATCCCCCGATTCAGTATAGGAAGTTCTGTTTATTTCTAATTCGGCAAAATGTTCGGTGTTCTCTTTAAGGTTGCTTACATAACTGTAAAATGCCATATGGTTATCTTACCATGGAAGGTTGTTTTTGCTTCAAAGTTGGTTTTGGTGGACTTTATTAGTCCCCTGACTTGCTTGTTGAGACTGATGAGGGAGTGGTTTTCTTTTAGGCATAGCCCTTTTCTTTTTTGGGCAGGATTTTCTTTGTTTTATTGTACAACCTATTTATACTGGGGGGCCTGCCCAGGGGGACTTGTTTTTGGAGTTTATCCCAAGTTTATTTTGGTTTTACTGCTCTTTCTGGACATTTATTTACATGCTTGTACATGGTTTCTATAAACACTACCTCATAGGCCACAGTGTTCTCTGAGTTTGGGGGTCTTAAAATTTAGCTATGCCATCACTTAATAGCAGGTAGTCAGCCTTTGAAAAGTTCTTAAAGTTTGGGGTTCGTTGGGAATTTAGTCTGTATTTCAAGGGGAGACCTCTCTATAATTTGATATGACCAGTGTGAACATTACACAAGTGGGGGTGTGTGTGCAACATTCCCTCATATTTGTGAGTTACAAGATCCAGAATGTTTGCACCCCAGTAGGTGTGCAAACTAGCTGTTCCAGGTTGTTTACATTGACAAAGTCCATGAATCTTTGAGCCTGCATGTTAGTGGGTGTGTTTGTATCCTAGTTTATGGTGAGATACTTGAAATCTCCCATGAATATGGTGTTGAGCTGAATTGTGGATGACTCCCAACTACATTCAGGTATTTGGCATGGTTATCATGAGTCATAGATGGGGACCTATAGCTAGCAAGGATATAGTATTGGCCTTTAAGTTTAGTTGGACATGGAACTTTAGAACCTCTGCATAATACTCTGTCTTGTGCTAATCCTGTCTTGCTAGATTCTTGACCTAGGTGCTTATTTTTCTGGCACCAAAATGGCAAGTAGAGTTCCTGCTGACAGGCTTGATAGTGTCTTGTGTCTGAGAGTGGATCCAGCTATTTTTGTCTGTCTTAACCATTGTCAGAAGAAGACACCACCATATGTTACTTCCTTTTAACTTAGAATCCAGAATGGCAGATTTGGCAAGAAGTCTTTTCACCTTTTACAACTAGCAATTAGAGATATTGGTTTCTTAGTCTTGATACTCAGATGAGATGTTAAACCAAGGTCTCATCTGCATTTGTTGGTGGTAGCTCAGATGGATGTAAAAGATCCCACAACATGTAATGAAAAGAGTAGGGGAAGATGTTCTTCCATTTCACCATTGCAGTATTTATTACAATAGGGATCCCCTGCCGAGGGCAGCCTGACATCCAGTCAGTATACCAAAGCCTTTAAGTTGCTTTAAGGTGCGTCATATGTCACACGTATGCCCCTTGCGTAGCATACAGCATGAAATTGATGTCCGGATGTACCATCCTCAGAACTTCTTTGACGCCAGTCCAAACACCGTCTCTTGATTGTCGGTCTGAACACCTGTTCCATTGCTGATTCACCAAGCCATTTCATATAAGTGCCCCATTGGGGTTTTTTGTATCTTATCTTTTCCTTTTGCTTTTTGTTGCTTGTTGGGGTTTCATGTCATCCAAGAAGGGTAAATGCCAGTGTGGAAGACAGATTCCCCATAAAGCCCATCACAAGCAGTGCTTGTTTTGTCTCGGCGCTTCCTACGACCATACATCCTGTTCAATTTGTCAGGCCTTTGTTCCGAAGACCCTCTGTATTTGGCTATCTTCTTAGGCTTGTATTTGGAGAAACAACATCTTAAGCTGTTAGGTAAAGACACAATGGAAGGAACTTCCCTCTCCGAGGGTCAGCTGTTCATGAAGAAGGCGGCCAAGAAATCTAGCCCAGATTCTTCTGTTGTTCAGCCTACGCTGAACATCTCTCCCAAGGCGAGAGAAAGCCCAGAGGATCGGCCGGCTCCGCTGTTGGATTCTTCTGCCATGACTGCTTTAGAGGCCAGCAAGGATCTAACCTTAAGCACGTCCATAGAGGCCTTGCAGGCATCTGCTTAGAACACTCAGGGGGAACCACAGCTGATTATTTCCGATGGGCCTAGGCGTGTTTCTCAAATTTTGGACAGCGAAGAAGTCGCGACTACTACTATTGAATGCCGTCCAGGGTCTGAGTCTTCTAAGTTCTGAAAGTCAGATGTCCCCTTGAAGAAAAAGCAGAAGACTAAGCATATTTCTCTAGTTCGTAGGGATCTACAGAGTGAATGGGAGAATTTCACTCCAGGGTTGTTTAATGCTTTGATGGCTTTGAAACCTCCACAGGGAGTTTCTGTTCCAGCTCCCACTTGGTAATCTACTCTGCTTAAAAGACCCAGGGAGCAGGATTCCTCTGAGGAGGTGGATTCAGATTAGGAATCCCTTGCTTACTCATCTCAGATTCTCTCTCCTTTGGAATTTGAGTCTGGGGAACAGGAATCTACTAGCCCTGCACACCTTTCGAGGAAATTTCTTTTGGGGACACAATCTGTAGAATGATGGAGTTTTTAAATGGGTTTATTCCCAGGTTTCTGAGGCACAGAAAAGGTATTATGAGCTCCTGCAGATGGATTCTCCTAGACCTTCTGTTATTCCTCTTGTTTTGGCTGCTTTGTTGGAGGCCTTTTCTATGCCTTCTAAGGCTCCTGATTCCCAGACCTGTGCCCCCAGGAAACCTGATAGGTTTTGCCTAAAGACTGTACAATTCTATAAAGCTGTCCTTCAGCTAGCCCTTCTGTGGTGTCTGCATCTCAGTTGCTGCCTTCTACTAAGTTACTCCCTTCTGATAAAGCTAGAACTATGGAAGGGCTAGGTAAGAAGGTTTATACTTCTGCTACCTTAGCTTTTAGGGCCGTCAGTTATCAGACCCATACGTCCAAGTACATTTTGGCCCTTCTTTCCCAGGTCTGTCAGATAATTTCTGATTTTCCTGACTCTGAAAGGAAGACTTCTGCCCTTTCCCTATTAGGGACTTCTTCCCAGGTGGCTAGCCATCCTATTAAGTGTAGTTATGATGCAGCAGGTGCTTCTTCTAGGTCTGCTGCCTTTGGTTCTGTGATGAGGAGATATTCCTGGCTTCAGCTTCAACCTTTGCCTGATGACATTAAGGCTAAGTTGATGGATTCTCCTTTGGACAACAAACACTTGTTTGGTGAAGCTGCTGCTGATTTGTTTAAGTCTCTTCAGAATAAGGGAAAGGCCTTGTAGAAACATAAACATGTTTTTGTTTCCCCTGTACCTAAATTTCAGAGAAATTATTCCAATAATCCAGCCTTTGTTCGCAGGCAGTCTCACCCTCCCCCCAAAGGTAAGAAGGGTGGGAAACGGGCTCCTCCTTCTAAAGCTACCCACACTTCTGTGCCCCAGAAGTCTCCTTTTCCTGACAAACCAGGTGCTGTCTGACTATCCTGTTCTTCTCAGCTGCATTCCTCTTCATCTGTCCTCTTCTCTTCCTGTTTCGTTAAAGATTACTCAGGACTCATGGGTATTCTGTCCAGTATCAGCCAAGAGTACTTCATGGTCTGCAAATCTTTTCATCCTTTTACGGGAATTATTATGGGAATTATTCAGACCCTCAGGAGCAGTTGTTCTTCTTCGAGGGGGTGCTTTAGGAACTCTTGACTCAGGAACTATTCAGGAAGTTCCAGTTTCACAAAAGGGGAGGGGGGTTTACTCCAGAATGTTTTGGTGCCCAGGAAAGTGGGCACTTGGAGACCTGTTCTGGACCTCTGTCATCTAAACACCTATTTGAAGGTCCCTGCTTTCCATATGTTGTCCCTTTAGACCTTGTTTCCTCAGGCTTATATGGTATCTCTGGATCTCAAGGATGCTTATCTTCATATCCCGATCCATGCCCTGTTCTGGAAGTTTTTAAGTTTCTGTGTTGCTTCCTGGCATTTTCAGTTCCCTGCTTTGCCCTCTGATCTTTTTACTGCCCCAAGGGTATTTACCAAATGCCTCGCTCCTGTGATTGCTTTTTGCAGGCTAAGGGGGATCCAAATCTTTCCCTACTTGGACAATCTACTGTTCCAGGCATCCTCTCCAGAGACCTTGTTGCAAAATCTTAATTTTGCTATTTCCCTTCTGCAGATCCTGGGGTTCACTGTAAATTTCAAAAAGTCCTTTCTGACTCCTCTTTAGGATCATGTCTTTCAGGGGTGCAGGATCCAGACTGTTCATAAGCTGGCATCCCTGCCTCCTCCCAAGGCCCTCTTTATTTCTTTTTTTCAGTTCCTTCTTCCTCTGCCTTCAGTAATAGCCAGGGAATTTCTGAGAGCTCTGGGGTTCATTGCTTCCAACATTCCTATGCTCCCTTTTGCCAAACTCTACATGAGAAAACTTCAGTGGTTTCTAAAGTCAGTTTGACTTCAACATTCTCATTCCCTCCAATATTTGTTTGTCTTCTTTCATGTCTCAAGCAGAAACTTCATTGGTGGATACGGCAGTTGACTGTCAACCCAGGGCTCTCTTTTCATCCACTTCTTCCCTCTCAAGAGCTGTTCACAGACTCTTCGGACATGAGATGGGGAGCAGCATTCGACTCCCTAAAGGTGCAGAGAGTATGGTTGTCTGTTCAGCAGAAAGAGCACATCATTGTCAAAGAGATCAAGGGCACTTCTGCTGGCTCTTCAAACTTTTCACCTTCACTTCTCCCCTAGACCTCTCAAGGTGTTTACAGACAATAGCACAGTGATGTGGTATGTCAACAAATGGGGGGCATGGTCTCATCTTGTTTGCAGGTTAGCTGTCCTAGTGTGGGAACTAGCTGTCCATTATCAAGTGGTACTTCAGGCAGTCTGCAATTCCCTCAGGTCAAAACATTGTGCCATATTCTCTGGGCAAGTCCATAACTCAGTCCCACAAATGGATGTTTCACAAGGATGTATTTCTGGACATTAACCAGTGGGGTACTCCTTAAATAGACCCTTTGCCTCCCCTATGAACAGACAACTTCCTCTATTTTGTGTCAGAGTCCCAAGTTCTCTGGTTTGGAATCTCTTTCTTGGAAGGGGATGTTTCTATATGCCTTTCCTCCTCTTCCTTTCATTCCAAAAGTCCTGTTCAGCATTCAACAGGATGCTCGCAAAATCTTGTTGGCGACTCAGTTTTGGCCAAGATAGCATTGGTTCCCTCTTCTGCATTTAACCAAAGGCAATCATCACAAGTTAGCTCACAGGGTGGACCTTCTCTCACAAGACAAGGAATACCCCTAAGTTTATTTACTTCCAAAACTGTTGAAATCTTTTGGGATAAAACAAGCATGTCTTATATACCTCGGGCAAAATGAATATTTCTGCAGATTCTGTGTGTAACCCTGTTATCCAACAAGTCTCCATGGACGTCACATAGGAAGAGCAGAGGTGGTAGCTTTCCAATGTGCCAACAGGTAGTAGGCACCATACAGTTCCTTTTCTGTCAAAGGCAGCAGCAGGTTATTAGGCAACTACATAATAAAAATATTTTATGAACTTTCTTTGTCATTAAGCATGATAGCATGGAAAGTTTATAAAATTGTGTACATTACTGTAACAACCTAATAACTTCTTCCTACAAAAAAAAATCAGTATAACAGTTTGCAAGCTTTCATTTAGTGTTTGCAGTCACTTGTAAATAACAAGGGAGGGGGCACCAGACAGGTGTGTTGCCTAGATTGGCAGATCCCCTTGATACTGCTCAGATGGGCCCTGCAGTTAAAGCCATTCTGAAGTGAATTTTGCACAAGATCTGTACAGCGTACTCTCACCTGCTTCAAGACGTAAGCTTCATGATAGAAAATTGAACATTGCCACCTTTGAACCAGTCATTCTGCAGACTTAACATTTGTTTTATGAATATAAGTTTCTTAATAGTAGTAGTATTTACTGGAAGGACTTCTGAGCAAAAAGCCTTAATGTGAAAAAAATATTTTTCTCAACTGTCCCTAATTTGTAGGGATGTCCCTAGTTTTGGCTCAAAGTTTTGCTCTGTACCTCATAAATTAGGCATTTTGAGAAATTCTAAAATAGTACCAGTACTTAAGAAGTGTCCTTAATGTGGGGCCTTTCCCTTATTCTTTTTTACTCTCTCCGTAATTCTGGAGGTATAAACTTGAAACTGTGTGCGACGTATAGTCTCTATAGCTTTAAGGCTTTAGCAATGAATACATTATTTATTTATACCTAAAGTAATTTTGTTTCTGCCAAGTCATTCCATCTTCTTCTTTCGTCTTTTTCCCAGTTAGGGGTCACCACAGCAGATCACCTGTCCAAGTCATTGCATACGTGTGGCAAAAAATGAGACTGCTAACATAGCATGAATTTGTGTGTAAATATCTTGGATACGTGGACAGAACAAAGACATCTCATTAATGCTGTCTAGTTTGTGAATATCAGTTCAGGATATTCCACTGACCAAGAAACTTTGCCAAAATGTATTCTTCATTGTATTATGTTTTATGATAGATACAGCAAAACACTATCAGCTGCCATCAAGACACATTATACCAATGCTGCTGCTGCTACTACAGTCTTTTGAATAATTCAAGAGTGCCAGTTATCAGGTCATATATGTGGTTCTTCATCTATTCATAGTAAACTTTACAGGCTAGATAAGCTCCTGTCCTAACTATGCACTAACGTGCTTAGTCTTGCACATTTTTTGGCATTCTGCCTAGTTGTTTTAATACTGCTGAAGGTGTCCTGCCTGAGGAAAGGTAAAATTGTTGTATGAGGTACTCTGTATAACATTATGCATGTGTGTGTGTCTGTGTGTGTGTGTGAGAAATAAGACAGAGGGTCTTGCAGCACTGTAGATACTCTTCAGCTGTCTCCCCCTTTGTGTATAGATCTGAGTTTCATACTCCCCTTTGTAGTGTAACTCTGTATATTTTATATAGTTAAGGATTGCATGGGATATTAGTTCTGCATTATTGTACAAAGTTTCTTGTTTGAAGAAAAAAGAAAGATGTCATGGGATGGTGGTGTTTTTATACCAAATATGATCTATTAGTTCCAGAGCAGCAGCAGGATGCAGCAGGCATTACCGCGGCACAGGGGCCTTTTACCTTAGATTGGAACAGACCTGCTAATGATTGAACGAGTAAAAGGCCACTTGTTACAGGTATCCCTGCTTTGAAGGTCTTTCTGCTGCTGTGTCTTTTTTTTTTTTTTTTTTTTTAAGGTCAGAATGCCCCAGAAATGTAACCTTTTCTTTCATACATAGTTATTCCTTAAATACTGTTGTAGCATCTGAAGTGAAAGTAAATGGTGATTCTAAATGGAGGCTTTATTTCAGGTGATCTCAAGGAAGATCTGGACGAGTACATTGAGGGTAATTTTCTTGAAAAAGTGAAGCTTGTAAGGAATCCAAAGCGGGAGGGCCTGATCAGAGGAAGAATGATTGGAGCGTCTCATGCTAAAGGTGCACCACTTTTTAACTTTGAAAATCAGTGCTGTATATAAATGATTGGTCATTTCTGTAAGGAACCTTTTGTCCTTAGTGAAAAGCAAAAATTGCAGTTTTAGCAGGTACAATTAGAGTTTTCTAAACAGAAGTTATTGCTGTACTTACTGCCTTGCTTTACTTCTCTGTTTTTGTACCCCCCTTAACATAGTTATATGTTTTTCTTTCGCTTTCTCTCCCTTCAGGGGTCCAGGGAAGTAAATAGTGTGGGAAGAAATAGCCAGGGAATTGTTATGGCTAGGCTTGTATAGGCCCTAGGGCTGATAGCCTAGTACCAACCTATGAACCTATGAACACAGTTTGCTTAAAGATAGTCAGTTTTTTTAAATGCTAATTGAGAGCTGGTTCAGCACTTTCAATTTAAGTTCATATACTGGAATATAAATGAGACATATGTCATGTACAGATATGTTAAACAGCCCTAAAAGGCTGACACCATGGCACAGGTTTGAAGCCCTGACTGTGACCCACATAATGCAGGATAAAGGGAACTGAGCACTGGGGATGCCTACTTGGGGAGTGTAGAAGTGAGTGGCCAATGTCAGCCCCCCCCCCCCCCCCATCCTGGATGGAGGCAGACCTATTTGCTGCATTACTGGCACCAATTGGAGTTTAACCTGTAGTGATGCATCAAGCTTGCTGCAGAGTACCAGAGGTTGGGGCAGTATGTTAAAACCCTGATGGCTGACTGTATGAAGCCCCCCACCCACAAGACCATTTCTCATTTGGAGGGAATCTTTTAGACATAACAGAGAGTGGGAGGGCACAAAAGTCAGCTGAAGGTAAAACAACCAAGAAAAGAAAAAACTCTAAAAAGAAAAGAGTGGTTATAATGCTAAAGTAAAATTATCATCTGTTTTTCATAATTATTGAATGATGGGGTCCCAGTACATTCTAGGAAATAATAATTTGCCATTCCGAAATATAATATCATTTGATATCTCCCAAGCTTGTGTACTAATCTGATTGTGTTCAGTGTATTTTTCAGTCATTAAGCCATCATGATTGTAGGTGGTATATAAAATAAGCTCATGAATGTAAAATATATTGTGTAACTAATTCTGTTTCATCTTGCATTTCATATGTACATTACATGACTGGTGCTGTCTTGCTGGGATTCACATTAATCTTGCTGGAAGCTACATAGTGGAGTTTGGAAAGAAGTCCACTGCTGTTAACATTTTTTTTGTTTGTAACCAGCTTGTTAAACGATGTAGATAATACTGGAGATCTTACCTCACTGATAAAGGTCTGTGATAACGTTTATAATGCTCTGGTATCTGCTATATTAAAGAAAAATCTTGTACTTAAAATGTGACAAGCAGGGATGCTTTGTTCTTAATGTCACTTTTATGACATTGCTTAGCCCCGTGATATCACATAAATACCTTCTAGTGTTGAAATTTATGATTGGATTTACACTTCACTGGTCAGGTATGAGTCTGACAAGCCAATACTTTTTTTCCTGAGTTGTAGGAATACTAAGCATGGACATTTGCTTAAGCTCTATATTATCGTGACCCAGAGCATAATTTTTGTGTGTGTGCTGTTTTTGATAAATTTTATGTTCTCCATTGTTGTGCAGACAATATGAAAAATTTTGGTCTTGGACTAAAGTTTTTTTTTTTTTTTTTTTTAACGTTTTGGTCTTGGACTTCACTTTTTTAAACTGCTACACATATAATGCAAAAAAGAAAAGAAAAAACACAATATTTAACAGATACTGCATGAAAATGAACCTTAAGAACAGTGAGATAAATCACTCTCAGAATTATTACCAGCCAGCTGGAAGATACTGCCCCAAGAAATTCAGCATATCACACACTATGCCAGTTTCAAGAACTGCCCGAAAGATTATTTGATAGACTCAAAGATTAGTGTTTTAATGATTCTGTTTAAGTCCATTAAGTAGATTTTTTTGTGTGATGTATTCCTTACTTTCTGCTGTTGACGATGTGTATGTAACTGTGTCACTTAGTCTGTACATTTATGTGTATTTGAAGCTGAGATCTCCATTATACAGTAAACTCTCAGTTAACTGGAAGTCAAGCAACAAGAAAAGAAAAAAATCGAAGAAATACAGTAGAAGTTTCATGTATTGCACTTTCTGTCCCCCCCCTTTAAACTTCTTCAAGTTTAAAAAAGGTATGTTTATACAATTGCCTCAGGGATAACCCTGTAGAAAGAAAAAAAAAGAAAACAGACAAAAGGTTCAGCAGATTAGATGTGTATGACATTTTCTGAACAATATAGACAGAAATAAACTACAGTTATCCACTCCTTGGGGAGCCTGTCACTCATTCTTAGGTCATCCTGTTCACTTCAATCTCCAATCTCCTCAGGTACTGTAAATCATGAAGCACATAGTAATCAGTACATTGATAACGGAAGGCAATTGCAGTTTATAGCTGATAGGTTGAATATTTACAGTGCCAAACCAAGTACAGTATGCTTACAGTAACAAAGTGGGTGCATCTCCCTATCCTTTGTCCCCACTGGTGGAACTGCCTCATCTGTGTCACTGTGCTTGTGCCTGCACTGCTCACCAGTGTGTGTGATGCCAGTGGCATCATTCAACACCCTGGCAAGCTGGTGATATTGATAAGCACGAAAAAAATCAAACTGGAGAAACTACAAAGATCAGCCGAAGAGTACAGTTCACCAAAACCATCCAAGCCATTAGGAGGTAAACTGAAAGGAACGGTCACCTCTGGAAACGGACAAGAAACATTTATTTAGATAAAGCGCTTTTCGTCTCGCTATTAGCGAGACTTCTTCACACAATAATACAAAGCAACCTAACCCTTTAAATACATAATCACACCTAATTATCTCCTAATTGATAAAGCAATTGATTGTTAAAGCCATTCTTCAAACTTATTAAAAAATGTTAAAACAGTGCAATACTGTCGAACAGTTAAAATACTTAAAATACTTTAGATACTTGTCCTAACCACCAGTCGGACACCCTGTAATGTTTGTTAAATAACCCTCATTACAACATCTGTTGACGAATAATTCATTTCACTAGTGCTATAAACATTAGCACTGTCACGGGTAACAATCTGTCCTATCTAAACCCAGTTACTTAAACTGCACGTTACCTACTCTTTTTGCTATTAGTAACTGTTAACAAATCCATGCAAGTACATCCTACTTATGCATATACAACTGTAAAATCTGTATATTTAGTAAAACATTTCTTACCTATTTTTTTTACAAACATGTAAAATAAACAATGTAAAATATGAACTATAAAAAGTAATTTTGGTCCATACCTACATACAACTCCCTAGTGTTTATTACTAAAAAATGAAATACATTTCATATACATTAACTAAACTAAATAATTAAATAATTAACATTTCATAAATGCATAGATTTAACAGAAATACATTAGCTCATAAATATTCTTATTTATTGTCTTTATATTAATGTATAATATTATTATTGTTACTGCCAAAAATGTTATCTTGCAAGACTCCTTAATTTCAGGATATAAAGTATTGAGTAGATTTCATTCAGCCTCGGTAATGACATGCTCTAGATCTCAGTTGCCATTTTAATTTCAGTTTTTCCAGTAGGAGAGTTGCTGGGCCTCCCCTCAAAGCCAATGCCACACAATCGATCACTCTGAACTTAAAGGAATGGGTAGGATATTCCTCTATGTGTTTAGCTAATGCACTATCCTGCTTTCCAGTGTGTATACTGTACACATGCTCATATAACAAAAAGTAAAGCAGAATCCAAGCCAAAAACAACTAGTAACCACCAAACACAAGCCTGGAAAAACTAAGTAGGATATCCCAAAAATTGGTTCTTTATTGAATAGAAGCATCCTGATAGGTTGCAATTAGTAAGGAATTAAATAAAAATGGGCTTTTTTATGGTTGTCAGCATCTGATGAAGTCGAATGGTTTTATGACGAAAACGCACTTGTCTGTGATAAAGGCGTTTATGGTGTGCTTTTTTCAGCGTTGTGGCTCAATAAAGAACCAATTTTTGGGATATCCTACTTCGTTTTTCCAGGCTTGTGTTTGGTGGTTACACATGCTCATATACCCTTTCCTTGAGCTTCCTATTGGTTTTCTCGATGTAGAAAGCTGAGCACCCTTGACAATGTAACAATGTACCAAATAAATCACTCCTTTTGAGTTACAATCGAACTTATGTATGGACTTATATTTAAATTCTCTGATACAAAAATTCCCACCCACATCCATAAGTGGACAGTAGGTGCACTGGCCACATTTGTGCATTCCTGTTCTATTGGATCCTTCAGTACATCTCTTTTTCATTCCTAATAGTGTCTTAAGGTTGTATCCCTGTTTGAAAACCACCTTGGGAGGGTTTTGGAATTTGGGATACAACATTGGGTCTGATTTAATGATGTCCCAATTTTTATAAATAATGCCCAGAATACTAAATCCATCTACATTAAACATGGTAATGAACCTAGCACCTAACATAGTTTCTTCCGGTTCCTCAATATGGTCTGAAGGGGCCTCTAAATTGCTCATTTCAATCTCAACACTCAAAATGGGTTTATAGACACCTAGTGACCTTTTTGTTTCACTTCTTGTGTCAATTCCCCAATAAAGTTAATAGGATACCCCCTTTTGAGAAACATTTCCTCCAAGGTCTCACATTCTAATAGGAATTCACTATCCTTAGAAACCATTCGGGCTGCCCTCACCAGTTGCCCCTTTACCACAGAACGTTTCTGAAATGAAGGATGGCAACTGCTGAAGTGCAGAATGGCATTAGAATAAGTATCCTTCCTGAAAATACGTGCTGTATAAGAGTTTATTTCTATTTCTTTCCTAAGATCCACATCCAAATAGTTTATTCTCTGAGAATCGAAAGTGGATGTAAATTTCAAAAACGTGGTATTGTTGAAATATGTTAACAAATTCATTGCTTCACTACTATCACCTTCTATCAACATAAATATATCGTCCAAAAAGCGTGTATACAAATGAATTCTGTTATTAACATGGGGTACTTTTTGTATACATTGCCTTTCCCAGTACGCCATTACTAAGTTGGTGAATCTTGCCCCACATGGGGACCCCATTGCTACACCTACCTTTTGGACAAAAAATTTTTCATTGATTGTAATGAAATTGTTAGATAAAACTACATCCAATAATTCAGTCAGCAAAATAATCTCATCATTGGGAGCTCCTAAGTCATGTAACAATAAACTCAACCATTCTATACCTTCCATATGGGGTATAGATGTGTATAAGTCCTTAACATTATTGTAAGGAAATTCAAATTGTTTTTAAATTCTAACTTTTGAAGGGTGGCTAAGAATGACCATGAATCCTTGCAAATCTGAGGTAGTTGTTATACATACTTCTTTAAATGATGGTCAATAAACTTTGCGCATGCATATGTGATGCTATCCCTTGCGTCGACTGATGGTCTCATTGGGGGGTTCCGAATTGACTTATGTATTTTTGGGACGCCGAACAAAATTGGTATTTTGGGTGCTGACATACATAAATAATTATAAATATTGATGTCAATTCTGGCTTCTATGAACAATTCTTCTAACCATGCTCTTATTCTCCCATAAGCGATATTGAGCATCTCATTCCTTGACACCTCTACATAAGTGTCCGTTGAAATGATGATCTCCATTTTCTCCTGATAGTCTGCCTTATTCATGATCACTAGTCCCCCTCCTTTGTCTGGTTGCATGACTCTGACTCGAACTTGTTGCAAGAGTAAGGTCTTGTTTTTCTTCTCTATTGATGTTACTCAATCTATTCTTTCCCTTTTTTCGTTTACCTAAAATATTGTAAAAATCTAATTCACAAATCCGCTCAGATAATAATAATGTTGGGTGCAAAGGGGGGGCAGAATGTGCTAGATATATGGAAAGGTTTACTTGGACCACTATCTTGTCCAAACATATGTTTAAAATTAAATTTTCTTGTAAACAATTTTAAATCTACTACTGAGTCTTTAAAACTAGCTCCTCTTGCTGGAACAAAAGTCTGACCTTTAGCCAATAAATCAGCTAAAATAATGTCCACAGTTAATGTAGAAAAGTTAAAAATCTTAAAATCACCTTGGGAGTTTAGCATAATTTTACATTCCGTGGTTAGTTCTTCTACTTCTTCCCTCGTTGTTGTTTGTATGATGCATTGTAGGTTACCCGAGGTAGGCCCTGCCTCAGGTTGTAGCCCGAGGCTTGCTTCCGAAAATTTGGCCCATTATTTGGTTCTCCAGGCTTATTGGATACTTCTCCGTTGTTTCTGCCATTCCCTATAAGGGGTGATCTCCCTCCGAATGGTTATTCCACTGGTTCTGATCTTCTTGTCGCCCTACAATGGTAATCATTCCTTGTGGTCGATACGTCTTCATTATGACTAAATTGGGTCCCACTTCATCCATCTGATGAACCAGTCCCCGCCCTTGTCTGTGACGATGGGGATTTAGGGTAAGCTGACCCCCTTCTATATGCTTCCCTATCCCTGTTGATTTGTTTTATTCCCTTCAATTTGTTCAAATACTGGTCTGTACTAGAAAAAGTTCTTTCATATTCATATTTATATCACCCAAAATCAAAATCCTTCTTTATGATGTCATCCAGTGGCACAATCTCATTCAGTAGTGCATCAGCGGCTAATTGGTAATGCTTAATCATGACTTCCAAAAGTTAGATGCCATGCCTATTAAACATTTTTATTAAGTCTTTGTGGAACAGGGACCCTTCCACCAGTCGGGTATTGCCATGGCCTAAGCCCCTTTGGGGCAATACCCTCGCTGATGCACTCCTTAAAATAAGAAATCTCCATTTGGTTCTTCTTATATTTAACCATTTTTGCATCTAGTATTTTCAAGTTAGTTGTAATGTTGACCACATTGTTTCCAAACCCTTCAGCCAGACACTCCTCGTTGCTGCTGCTCATAGGTTCTTGTAAAACTGGTACAGCTTGCAACCAACTGTTCAGTTCCTGTTGAGGAGTACCAATAAGCCCCAAGGAGTCATTCAAATTAATCTCAATTGTACTTCGTACACTTTGAGCCTCAATATCATCATCCTGTAATTCTGCTGGTAAAGTAAACATGCTTACATTCATTAGATTCTCAGACAAATCACCAGAATGTCTATTAGTAGAATTTATAGTTAAAAACAAACACCGCTGAGCAAAACAATGGAGGATTGCAGTCTCATTTAAATCACAAGTAGCTCCTAAATCCAATAGCCAATGATGTAAATAATCCAAGTGCAGGCGAGGTATGTAAAAAGCAGGTTTATTAATAAAAAGAGGTGAGCGCTTTCGCATGAGCTTCTTCAGACCTATACAACTAAACTGTCTGTAAACATCAGTTTAAAAAGCCAAAATGGCGCCAAAATCCTGTCCATTATTTAAAGGTACATGGCTCATTAAAAATATCATGTAAAAGTTATATATAAAATTCCTATACACCATCATAAAACAGTACGGCATTTCAAAACAAAGCCATTCATATTCATATCCATTATTGGAATAAATGAATCAAAAGTATGTGTGACAGATGGGAATTTTTAATAACATAACTATCAAAACATTGACAGAGCATCTATGCATATAAAGGTTCAAAAGACCCTACTGGCCACAAAGTAAAAACTCTTCATAGCCTCTTAACATCTTTTGGACAATAACCTTCTTGATTTCAGCAAAGGTCGCGGGAACCCTTCCATTGAGACCTGGGGTGATATCTGCCCTAAACTTAATAATCCAATGGATTTCCTGGTCTCTGTATAATTGTTAATGTCCCTCTCCTGTATGTCCTTGAGATCTGTTCCAAGATCCTGAACTTAAAAGCGATGCTCTTGACCTTTGTCATTAGTATGTTTGGATAGTGCATTATGTGTAGTACCTCTCCTTGTGTGGTATACATGCTCACGAATCCTATCCTCAGTGTCCTATTGGTCTTGCCTACATAGTAGGCTGGACAGACTGTGCAGCAGGCTAGGTAAACTACATCTCTGGACATACAATTGCCCTCGTCCTGATGTAGTAAATACCGAACCATATGGATATCGGAAGACAGGGTCGGTTTCTATATATGAACAAAATTGCATTTTGCATGTGGTCATGTAGGGACCCAACAAAGCAGGTGGATCATTATGGACCCTTGGGTAGCAGAGCAAACTCTTTAAGTTCTTTTTATTCGATGCAATCTAGGTCAGTACCTGTAAGGCTCTTAATAGTTGGGTCAACTGATAAAGCGTGCCAATGCTTAGAGAAAATATCTTTAAGTGTACCTACATCCCTGGTGTAAAATGGGAAATGCAATTCCATTGTCCATATTTGAACCGCCCTCTTGGCTATCAAGCCATCACTGGCCTCTCAGCATATTTCAACAGCACCATCTGAGAAATATGGTTTCGCTCTGTCTATCCTCAGATCTGCAATGCCGCCATCCCTCTGGAGATATCTAAGTGGTCATAGCCACGTTCCCTCAATTGCTGCTAAGGTCTCTAATTCACTTGCCAGATGACTGTCTAGGGTGTATATCTAGACATCCGCATTGATTGTCCCTTCACTATGTTCTTGTATACATAGCCAGGATGCATGCTCGAACGATGCAGCAGTGTATTCCTATAGCAGGTCTTGCGATAGACACCCGTGTTGACTATCCCACAGGGTAATTTATCAACAAAGACATCTAAAAAAGGAATAGTGGTCTTCGACCAATCCATAGTAAACTTCAGAAAGGTGACAGACATGTTGATCTGTGTAAAAAAGGACTCTAATTGTATTGTAGAGCCACTCCACACAAGGAGGAGATCATCCACAAAACGCCTATAGAATGGTACTGACTCCTGAAACAAACTATTCTGAAACAAGACATAGCTTCTTGTTTCAGAATAGTTTGTTTCAGGAGTCAGTACCATTCTATAGGCGTTTTGTGGATGATCTCTTCCTTGTGTGGAGTGGCTCTACAATACAATTAGAGTCCTTACACAGATCAACATGTCTGTCACCTTCTGAAGTTTACTATGGATTGGTCAAGACCACTATTCCTTTTTAGATGTCTTTGTTGATAAATTACCCTGTGGATAGTCAACACGGGTGTCTATCGCAAGACCTGCTATAGGAATACACTGCTGCATCGCTCGAGCATGCATCCTGGCTATGTATACAAGAACATAGTGAAGGGACAGTCAATGCGGATGTCTGGATATACACCCTAGACAGTCATCTGGCAAGTGAATTAGGAGACCTTAGCAGCAATTGAGGAACGTGCTATGACCACTTAGATATCTCCAGAGGGATGGCGGATTGCAGATCTGAGGATAGACAGAGCAAACCATATTTCAGATGGTG
This sequence comes from Protopterus annectens, assembly GCF_019279795.1. Lineage (NCBI taxonomy): Eukaryota > Metazoa > Chordata > Ceratodontiformes > Protopteridae > Protopterus > Protopterus annectens. The sequence continues at coordinate 445,263,841 of NC_056732.1, read as the reverse complement.
CTGTTGAAATATACTGGAGAGGCCAGTGATGGCTTGATAGCCAAGGCGGTTCAAATATGGACAATGGAATTGCATTTCCATTTTTACACCAGGGATGTAGGTACATTTAAAGATATTTTCTCTAAGCATTGGCACGCTTTTATCAGTTGACCCAACTATTAAGAGCCTTACAGGTACTCCAGATTCGCTACGAATAAAAAGAACTTAAAGAGTTTGCTCTGCTACCCAAGGGTCCATAATGATCCACCTGCTTTGGGTCCCTACATGACCACATGCACAAATGCAATTTTTGTTCATATATAGAAACCGACCCTGTCTTCCGATATCCATATGGTTCGGTATTTACTACATCAGGACGGGCAATTGTATGTCCAGAGATGTAGTTTACCTAGCCTGCTGCACTGTCCAGCCTACTATGTAGGCAAGACCAATAGGACACTGAGGATAGGATTCGTGAGCATGTATACCACACAAGGAGAGGTACACATAATGCACTATCCAAACATACTAATGACAAAGGTCAAGAGCATCGCTTTAAGTTCAGGATCTTGGAACAGATCTCAAGGACATACAGGAGAGGGACATTAACAATTATACAGAGACCAGGGAAATCCATTGGATTATTAAGTTTAGGGCAGATATCACCCCAGGTCTCAATGGAAGGGTTCCCCTGCACCTTTGCTGAAATCAAGAAGGTTATTGTCCAAAAGATGTTAAGAGGCTATGAAGAGTTTTTACTTTGTGGCCAGTAGGGTCTTTTGAACCTTTATATGCATAGATGCTCTGTCAATGTTTTGATAGTTATGTTATTAAAAAATTTTTCCTCCCCATCTGTCACATACTTTGATCTTTGATTCATTTATTCCAATAATGGATATGAATATGAATGGCTTTGTTTTGAAATGCCGTACTGTTATGATGGTGTATAGGAATTTTATATATGACTTTTTACATGATATTTTAATGAGCCATGTACCTTAAATAATGGACAGGATTTGCCATTTTGGCTTTTAAACTGATGTTTACAGACAGTTTAGTTGTATAGGTCTGAAGAAGCTCATGCGAAAGCCACCTTTATTAATAAACCTGCTTTTTACATACCTCGCCTGCACTTGGATTATTTACATCATTGGCTATTGGATTTAGGAGCTACTTGTGATTTAAATGAGACTGCAATCCTCCATTGTTTTGCTCAGCGGTGTTTGTTTTTAACTATTTATCTTTGAGCTTGTTGTTCCGTTGAGCATTCACTCCACTGGTCCTCTTTTTTCATATTAGTAGAATTTGTTCCAGTCCCATTAGTTCCACTGGGTGGTTGGGTTGGGGTCACACCCCCAGTCAAACCTTCAACTCTGGAAGCCAGCGTTTCCACCTGTTTAGTCAACTGTCCTACGAGGGCCGTCAGTGCTACGATTCCCCCTTTTTCTTGTTGCATACTTCTTGAGTTAGTGTTCTGTGTACTCTCCATGCTTAACACAGAAAACAAACTGATCAGCACGAAAAAAATCAAACTGGAGAAACCACAAAGATCAGCCGAAGAGTACAGTTCACCAAAACCATCCAAGCCGTTAGGAGGTAAACTGAAAGGAACGGTCACCTCTGGAAATGGACAAGAAACATTTATTTAGATAAAGCACTTTTCATCTTGCTATTACCGAGACTTCTTCACACAATAATACAAAGCAAAGTAACCCTTTAAATACATAATCACACCTAATTATCTCCTAATTGATAAATAAAGCAATTGATTGTTAAAGCCATTCTTCAAGCTTATTAAAAAATGTTAAAACAGTGCAATACTGTCGAACAGTTAAAATACTTAAAATACTTTAGATACTTGTCCTAACCACCAGTCGACACCCTCTAATGTTTGTTAAATAACCCTCATTACAACATCTGTTGACGAATAATTCATTTCACTAGTGGTCTAAACATTAGCACTGTCACGGGTAACAATCCGTCCTATCTAAACCCAATTACTTAAACTGCACGTTACCTACTCTTTTTGCTATTAGTAACTGTTAAGAAATATATGCAAGTGCATCCTATTTATGCATATACAACTGTAAAATATTTATATTTAGTAAAAACATTTCTTACCTATTTTTTAAAAACGTAAAATAAACAATGTAAAATATGAACTATAAAAAGTAATTTTGGTCCATACCTACATACAACTCCCTAGTGTTTACTACTAAAAAATGGAATACATTTCATATACATTAACTAAACTAAATAATTGAATAATTAACATTTCATATATGCATACCATAGATTTAATACAAATACCTTAGCTCATAAAAAACCCTGTAGAAAGAAAAAAAAAAAAAAAAAAGAAAACGGACAAAAAGTTCAGCAGATTAATAGATGTGTATGACACTTTCTGAACAATTCAGACAGAAATAAACTAGTTATCCACTCCCTGGGGAGCCTGTCACTCATTCTTAGATAGGTCATCCTGTTCACTTCAATCTACAGTCTCCTCAGGTATTGTAAAATATGAAGCACATAGTAATCAGTACATTGATAATGAAAGGCAGTTGCAGTTTATACCTGATAGGCTGAATATTTACAGTGCCAAACCAAGTACAGTATGCTTACAGTAACAAAGTGGGTGCATCTCCCTAATCTTTGTCCCCACTGGTGGAACTGCCTCAGCTGTGTCACTGTGCTTGTGCCTGCACTGCTCACCAGTCTGTGTGTGATGCCAGTGGCATCATTCAGCACCCTGGCAAGCTGGGAATATTCATCAGTTTTATAAAGCAGACCCTCATAGTTCATCAGGTACTTCCTGTGGTCACTGTGCACAGGTGTCTAAAGATTTTGGTTTCATTGCTGCACCAGGCCGCAGCTGAAGACATCTGAAGAGGCCATGACAACTCTGAAGGTCAGAATGAGGAGAAAATGATTACCTGGTGTGCACGGCTTCATGTACTGGATAACATGTAACATGCATCACCAGGCAACATGATAGCACAATGAAAAGGAAAGCCAGCACAGCCAGGTAGCAGTACAGGCTTGACAGTGGCTGTCTATACATACATCAGCATATGACCTCCCACCTGGAACAGGCAGGCACAAGCATCATAGTGCTGAATGTGGCTGACAATGAATCGCATTATAGCTGGAAATCAGAGGCAACCCCACTAAGTCACTTTGTTAGCCTAATTACTGTGTTATAAGGCCTATTTTAGCACAACAAGAACCACGACCGCCGCATTACAGGAGACCACATTATAACAAGCAGCTTAGGAATTGGAATATAATGGATAAGAGTGCACTTCCATGTAGTAAACTGACCGCATACAGGACTGTTGGTAATGGACCTCAGGACTTCGGTGATCACAAAAGGGTGCATGTAGGCAAAATGGAGGGAAACTGAGGAGAGGAGCTTTTAGTTAACACAACACAGGGCATGAGAAAGGACTGGCATGCTGTTGGGGGCTTAACCTAACCAAGCACAGAAGAGACAGTAAGACAGGGTACAATCCTGATGGGGGGAGTGGGACTCAAACTGACAGGGTACATAGAACAGGGGAAGACATTATTGGGGATGTTTTTGGTCTGCCTGACAGAAACAAGGCAGGAAAGGCTGCTGTCCTGCTGGAGGGGGGGGGGGGGGTGTTAACATGACGGGAAACAAGTATGACCAAGTATTGTCATAGGTATGTAAACTGCATATATTCACAGGTTCCAGCAGTAGGGCATCCTGCAAAGCAGGTCAGAACATACCTTGTGTCAGCAGGTCTCTGGTGGCTGACTGTTGTGGTACCATGCATTTGGCCAGCCCATTGACAGACTGACACTCTCAACATCAGCAACAGTGGGGGGGAGACACTCATATCACCCACAAATGAAAGGCAAGGGAGGAGCAAGATGATCCTCTCATATCCTCAGTGTTTAGTGCTGGATATCCCATCCATGTCAGTCCCACACCAGCTGCACAGGTGTCACCATCACAAATTGCATCAGAGGGTCATATTTCCTGTGGGATGCATGCATCCGGCACAGGGGAGATGCATGTAGATAGTCATCACTGCTATGCCTCCAGGACATTCACAGACCTGAGTATCACCCTCTGCATCGGTCAGTAGTTTTGTAAGTCAGTGATCCAGGTGTACATTGATGCTACTTGCAGCATTTCAAAGATGTTAAGTATACTGCTTGAACGGCTTGAGAAAGAACAGTTGCTTTAGGGACTGTGGAACATCCTACAATGTATGTGGGATCTTGGGACCTAGAGCTGACAGGTTCCTATTAAATGATCGAAGACACATTCTTTCGAATGCGTCTTGATCGAATTTGGAAGCACAAAAAAACAAAATAGCGAAATGGCAGATAAGAGAATTCTTTCCCTGAGAAAGAAATCGCTTGGCCGCTTCTGTTACTTTGCTGTTTTCGTGACGGTAGACGGTATTGCGATCTCCGAGTTGGTATATTTAAGTAGGGAGGGTGTGGGGGGGAGAAGCCCCCCACTTTATGTAATGTTTAAATTTTTTTTTTTTTTTTTTTTTTTGTGGAACAGTGATTTTTTTTAGCGTTCCAGATTGTAAGCTTTTACTTACATGTGTTTGATAAATCATTGTTCGCTTTTTTAAGCGTTCGATGATTTAACATAGACCCGAGCTGACACACCTGTTGAGGACAGCGGTGGCCCAGTTGGCAGTCTTAGTGAAGCAAAGACAGTGGTTGTGACCCAATCTCTTCTGGCTGCATCATGGGGACACCCCACTACCAAGCCATTCAGGATACCGCAGTTCAACATCATTGTACTGTTCTGTAGCCCTGCCAAAAGCAAAACCCATCTCTGATCTTTCACAGGATCACTGATGCTGATATTCTTCTTGCCACTTTGGGGAGGCCATGGGGGTGTTCAGGTACATGCTTCTGATGTGGTATGCTGCTTCTTGGATAAGATGCTTCCAATTTTGACCTTACGTAGTACATCCCGTTAGCTTTCAACTCATTGAATTTCATCCCATTACTAATGTAATCCCTGACTTCCCCCAGTCTCCTAGATGTGTGTATGGCTACTACATCCACTACCTGTGGCCCTTCCAGCTGTAAAATCTAAAATAAAGGCAAAGGGAGGCACTAAACCACTGAAGTATTTAATAAAACAAACAGGAAAAAACAGTAATGTGAAGCCCTTTTCGTCCGGTCAAGTGGCCGGACTTCTTCAGACAAAATCAAGTAACAACTCCATTGTTTAAAAACATATTAATTTCCCTCCTCACAAAAAAATTAGCCAATCAAACATACCCACACTTGCTATAGTAATTAACAAATACATTAATTAAATAACAAAAAAAACCTTCTAAAAGGCATAACAGTTTTAAAACATATAGACAATGTGTATCACAATACGTATAAAATTTCTCAGTAGATTTATGTAATTCACAACCTACTCGATACTGCAATAAAGGCAATAATGTTGGTACTAGCTTCAAAGTTAATAATAATAATAATACAAGAACCAAAACTGTCCTAAATGTTGTAACCCTATGTCCCATATTTATTACACAGCAATAACAAAAGGTGTAACATAACATATAAGATAGTTGAAACCCCCCACTCAAAAAGTGAAGATGTTCATCGTGTTTCACTGTTGCAGTCATGACTGTAGGGTTCTCCCCTGCCGGCAGGCAGCCCTCGGTTGGCCAGAATCCCAAAGTCTGGGTCCGGCGTCGGCTGTTCATCCACGCTCCCTGACGTCAGAGCGCCAGGAGTATAAAGCTGACAGCCGACGCCATCTTCTCCAGTCTTTCTTGCCGTGCGGTGATAGCAGTTCGCAAGTGCCGGTCGGTTGACTCCTGACAAATATTTCTATATACTTCAGTCCGAAGACTTTCTTCTCCACTCAAAGCTAAGTATCCCGTTGGGGAAACTTTTTTCTTGCTCCACTCCGATGTCAGAAAAAGTTAATAATTGTATTTCATGTGGGAAGCAAATACCTCATAAGGATTTTCATTCTTACTGTATTCCTTGCTTAGGCCCTGACCACGACGTAGCTAGTTGTCGGTTTTGTGCTAGATTCAATCAACGTACTATTAAGCGAAGGTACGATTTTGCTTTTCATTACTTCGGTAGGCGCTTTAACTACAAAATGTCGTCGGATACGGTTCCGGCTACCGGAGTTCACAAACGTCGCAAGGATAAAGACAGGCCTCCGAGGTCCAAATCTGATGATAGCGCACATGCGGAGCCAGCTTCAGGTTCGGTCATCGTCAGTGAGGCGCTTTTGCAGCCCCTGTCGTTGGCCATTTCAGAACCGACGGCCGAAATGGACTCTCATGAGGAGCCAACCAGGCCTTTAAATATCTCTGTTGTAGGACCTTCGGACAATGCTTCTTCGGATGGGTCCGGAGCCGCTGTGCAGGTACCGGCTTCCGAAGGGGTTTTCAGGCCTACTCAGCTTCTAGTAAAGGCAAAGCCAAAGACAAAGGCAAGGACTCCTTCTAAATCAAAGACTTCAACACAGGCCTCTTCTGAACCGGCTCCCAAGTCACAGAAACAGTTACTCAAGATGGTGGAGGATTTACTTACTATGATTAGGGGTTCTCATCCCCCTCCAGACAAAAGGCCAAGGCAGGATGTTTATTATGATTCCTCTGATCAGGCTTCTGTTTCCTCAGTTTCTTCTTCTCATCAGGAATATTCTTTCCCTCCTTATGAGGATTCTGATGCGGAAGAATCCATTCCTTCAGCTTCTCCTCCTGAGGATTTCTCTTTTGGGGAAACTTTGCATGAAATGAGGGAACATTTTCACTGGGAGGGACAGGAGTATTCGGAATCCAAGAAAAGACTGAGGGATTTTCTTCTTCTTCCCCAACATCGGCCCCTGGCTATTCCTCCTGTTTTGGATATTGTGGATGATGCCTTTTCGGAGGCTAACTTAACCCCTGACTCTTTTCCTCCTGCTCCTGTTAAGCCTGATAGATATTACAGGGTTCCTGATTCCCATCAGTTTTTATACAAGAACCCTACTGCTGACCCTGAAACCATTTCTCAGGGTCCTAAGGGAGTTAAGGCTGCTTCTGCTAAAAATCCCATTCCTACTGAAAAGGATTCTCGAGCCTTGGAAAGATGGGGAAAAAGGTGTACACTTCTGCTACTTTGTCCATTAGGGCTTTAAACTGTCAGTTTCATATGCTTAAATATCAGCAATTTCTCTTGTCTGTCTTAAAACAAAAATTTACTTCCATTTCTGCCTGTGCAGATGATAAGGAATTACATGACTTATTGCATGCCACTGAACAGGTTGGGAAGCATGTTTTACACTGTGGATTTGATGCCTTGGAGGCTTCTTGTAGGGCTGCGGCCTCTGGCACAGTCATTAGAAGACATGCATGGCTAAAGGAACAAAATTTACCTGAACAAGTAAAGGCTAAATTATTGGATGCTCCTGTTCAGCATAATGTTTTGTTTGGATCTAAAGCTGAAGAGGTGATTAAAAAGATGGAGGATAAGGCGAAATCCATGCAAACAGTTAAAGATTTCTTACAAGTACAGCCTCCTAGATTTGGCAGGAATTGGCCTTCAAAAAACTGGTCCTTTCCCTCTTCAGACAGGCCTCAGAGGGGTAGATATAGACACTCCAGAGGGAGGCCTCAAACACAAGCTGCTTATAGACCAAGACAGTGGACTGCTTCTACCCTAGGGGAGGAGAGGACAGGTCACAATCTCAAAGGAAACAAACTCAATGACTCCCTCTGTTGGGCTACAAGAACGTCTTGCCTGGAAGCCCCCCTCGGAGGAAAACTCTCTCTTTTTTTATCAAAATTGGACTCTAATAACCCAAGACAAATGGGTTTTGGATGTGATTTTAAGAGGTTACAAATTCCATTTTCATACCTTGCCAAGGCCAAGCGGATGGACAGACTTTCCAAAACATCAATGGACGGAGGCCTTAAACCAGGTGGAAGCTCTTTTGGCTATGAATGCCATAGAACTGGTTCCTCTTTCAGAGATGGGAAAAGGGTTTTACTCAAGGCTCTTTCTAGTCCCAAGGAAGCAAAATTCATGGAGACCCATTCTAGATCTGTCGGTCTTGAACACCTTTCTAGAGATTCCAAAATTCAAGATGCTTACTCTACAGCAGTTACTTCCAATGCTGTCCAAAGATGCATGGATGGTAACTTTGGATTTAAAGGAGGCATATTTACACATTCCCATCAGGCAGGATCGCAGAAAATACCTCAGGTTCAAGGCCGGATCGAGGCACTTTCAATTCTCTGCGCTGCCCTTTGGATTGTCTACTGCGCCCAGTGTCTTCACCAAATGCCTGGCTCCAGTAGTAGCTTACTGCAGGCTCAAGGGAATTCAAATTTACCCTTATCTGGACGATTGTCTAATTCAAGCAGACAGCAAGGATGTCTTACTCCAGCATCTAGAATTTGTACAGAACCTCCTCAAGTTCCTGGGATTCTCTGTAAACATAAAAAAGTCAAATTTGACACCATCACAACAGATAACTTTTCTGGGTGCACTTCTAAACACTACAACCCAGATGGCATTTCTGACATCCGAAAAACAATTACAGCTGGCTTCAACTTTCAAAATCTTGGCAACTCTAACCCAACTATCTGCAAGGAAATTCCTGCAGGCTTTGGGTTACATGGCCTCCTGCATCCTTCTCGTACCATATGCAAGACTACACATGAGGAAAATACAGTGGTACCTAAAAAGTGTATGGTCTCAGCATTGCCACAGTTTGGACATACTGATCCCCATCCTTCCTTGCCTTCAAAAGGAATTTCTTTGGTGGTCCAGGGCATGTGCTCTAAACAAAGGGAAACCCTTCCGTCTGCCTCCTGCCACTCAGATTCTAACCACGGACGCCTCGGATTATGCTTGGGGAGCCCATTTTCAGGGCAATTGTCTGCAGGGCCTTTGGACAAAGGATCAGAAGCACCTGCATATCAACTTAAAGGAAATGTTAGCCGTTCAGAAAGCTCTATTGGCTTTCAGGAATCTCATACAACCAGGACAACTACTAATACGGACAGACAACACCACAGTTATGTGGTACATAAACAAGCAAGGGGGATCCCATTCCTACCCCCTTTGCAGACTAGCCATGGATTTATGGAACACAGCTCTAGCTTGCAATCTGGATCTTCAAGCTCAGTTTCTACCAGGGAAACAAAACTTCCTGGCAGACAGTTTGAGCAGAAACCTTTTGGATCCACATGAGTGGATGCTGGACACCAAAATATTCAGGGTGATAACAGCAGTATGGGGATGTCCTCACATAGACCTCTTTGCATCCCATCTAAATCATCAGCTACAGAATTTTTGCACCAGGACTTTCCACAGAGAAGCTTGGAAAGTGGATGCCCTGTCATTCAGTTGGAGCAACCTCTCGGGATATGCCTTTCCGCCTCTTCCTCCACGAGTTTTATTGAAGCTAAAACAGGACAAGTTCAAGATGATAATCTTGCTGGCTCCAAATTGGCCTCGGCAGTTTTGGTATCCAACTCTAAAAAACCTATGCCTGGAGCCCCCTTGGGTTTTACCTCAGTCTCTGAACCTTCTGTCCCAACATCAGGGTCAGGTTCTACACTCTCATGTCAGAACTCTCAGCCTGGCGGCCTGGTTAATCCAGGGCCTTTGATTTCTTCTTTCCTACCCAAGCAGGTTATGGAGGTCATTTTAGAAGCCAGACGTCCTAGCACTAGAAAATCTTATGCAGGAAAATGGAAAGGATTTTGTTCCTGGATGCAGGCTCAGGATTCTGATCCTCTTCTTCCTAACATTACTTTAATTTTACTTTACTTTTTCAGATCTCTTACATAAGGGTCTCTCTTTCTCTTCCATTAAGATACATGCCTCTGCTATTTCTGCTTATTATAATACAGACCCTCCCATCTTTTCCCACCAGCTCTTGAGACAGTTCCTCAGAGGAGCTAAGAACTTAAGACCTCCTAGATCTCCTCCCATTCCTGCTTGGGATCTCAACTATGTTTTGGAAAAACTAACCTTGCTTCCTTTTGAGCCTGCCGCTTCTTCTGACATCAAGTTTTTATCTTGGAAGACAGCTATCCTGTTAGCACTAACCTCTGCCAGGAGAGTTTCAGAGTTACAAGCTCTTATGGCTGTGGAACCTTATATTATTTTTCATCAAGACAGGGTATCTTTGAGGACTAATCCTACCTTCATGCCTAAGGTGGTTTCCAAAGTGGTTTTAAATCAAACTATCCACTTGCCAACCTTTTTCCCCACTCCTCAAAATAAAGGGGAAAGGATCTTACATTCCTTGGATGTACACAGACAACTACGTTTTTACCTGAACAGAACAAAGGACATCAGAAAATCAGAACAATTGTTTGTTTCTTATGCTTCAAGTACCCAAGGTAAAGCCATTTCAAAACAAACCATTTCTAAATGGATTGCTCATGGAATCAGATTTTGTTATTCACACCATGGAAAGCAAATCCCAGGGAGCATACGGACTCATTCCACCAGAGCTGCTGCCACTTCTGCGGCCTTCCTCAGGGGAGTTCCTACCAAAGACATTTTGGAAGCTGCAACTTGGAGTTCAGTGCATACTATTTCTAAGCAATACAATCTACCTCTCTACTCTAAGTCTAGGGCAGGCTTTGCCTCTGCAGTCTTGCAGGGCCTTTTAGCCGCCCCTTCTTCTTTATGACCACCTCCCTTTCTTTCAGCTTTGGGATTCTACCCTACAGTCATGACTGCAACAGTGAAACACGATGAACATAGTACAGTTGTGTACACCTACCATAAATGTAGATGTTCAAGTGTCTTCACTGTTGCAGTCTGGGTTTCCCCTCCCTCCTGTCACCTGTTATTTTTACTTTTGCGTATTTCCTTTTTTCACCATTCTTCTGAGGTGTATTTGCAAAGGTTATGGGACCTTTTTCATTTTGGGACTCCTGACATCTGGGGCAAGAAAAACTGGAGAAGATGGCGTCGGCTGTCAGCTTTATACTCCTGGCGCTCTGACGTCAGGGAGCGTGGATGAACAGCCGACGCCAGACCCAGACTTTGGGATTCTGGCCGACCGAGGGCTGCCTGCCGGCAGGGGAGAACCCTACAGTCATGACTGCAACAGTGAAGACACTCGAACATCTACATTTATGGTAGGTGTACACAACTGTACTTTTTATCACTTGATGGTATAAACCCCAATCTGTACTGCAACTTGTACTTTTTCTTAGGTTTAAAATTAAAACCTTCAAATATTTCATCTAGTGAGGCTTTTCAATTTTAAAATACAAGCTATCAAAATAACTTAATTCAACCCTGGTTTTCTACTAGAGTCAAGGTATAACTGCCATAGTACCTCTTGTCTTTCAAGCATTAAAGAAAAAGGACCCCCCCCCTTTAATATTGGGAACAATTTGGTCAATAACCCTGAAATTAAACATATGACAAGGGTAACTAGTGCAGTTTCTTGCCAAGGCATTCTTGGTCTTACCCTTACTAATACTATAGGTGTGTTTATACACCCTTTCCTTCAGTTTTCTGTCAGTCTTACCGATATAGTATGCCGGGCAAGCCTGACACTGTGCGAGGTAAATAACAGATTTTGAGTTACAATTATACCTCCCGTTGACTCTATATATTTTATCATGATACCTCCCGTTGACTTTATATATTTTATCATGAATTGTAAAAATAAATCCTTCCTAAAAAAAAAAAAAAAAAAAAAAAAAAAAAAGACCACGGTCCTCTTACTGGGCCTGTGCTATGATTTTAAAAAGCCAGTGTTGGTTTCCACATTTTTTCCTTTTTGGAGCGGCATGCAGACCTGACTTTTCACTGTGTGGATTTTCTGGCTGCAGAGCGGTTGAAAGCTGGATTAAAACAGCGACAGTAACAACATTCAATCTAATCGGCCATTTAGGTGTACGGAGGGCTGTACATCTTTTTTTTTCGACGTTTACTATTGGAAGTAGAGGCGGGCAAAATTTTCATCCGAAAGGAAGCAATACAGTTTCAAATGTAATGATAAAGTGAATGGGCATGCGAAGCCTAAGAAAATGGTGACCAGATCTGTTTTTGTGTCCTGTGTTTCTGAAGGAACTTGGCAAACACTACTGTGAGGTGGAACTAATGATGCACAACAGAGCTATACCCACCAAGTGAAGGTTTTCATTCATTTTGTTTCATATTTATTCAACATCTTAACACAGGAAATCCAGACAAGGCCAAAAATAATAGTGTGACAAAAGTAAAAAAAAAATAGATTTTAAATATTGCTCTTATGAAGTTGGAAGGTTACTATAGTAAAAGGTTTTGTGTTGCCATGAATTTTCTAAAGTTTCAATTTTCAGTTGACAAATACCTTGTTTAATTACTACTGCCCTTTACTGCTTGATGTTTTGTATAAAGCATAATGTAACATATTTTTGTATATTGTAATGCCAAGACTTAATATTGTTCTTTGTACTGTACTGTTTGTGACTTATCTCTGCATATATTTGTAAATAAGATTTAGACTTAATTTAGGCCAAGACTTAAACTTTGATGGCCCTATTGTATGCTGTAATCGTCTTTGTATTTGCCATCTTTGCTGCCAAATACACTCCTTCTCTCATAATGTTACACTATTCTCTACTGCTGGCTACTTATGTAATCACCTTGTATGAAAACCAGATGTTTATTGATTATCAGTACCCAAATGGCTATACTATCACACCAGATGTAAAACACCCACCTTTAGCCGTACTAATCAATATGGGTCCAACTCTAAGCCTTCCTCACTCTTCCAGCATGAAAGCCCCAGACACACAAGCTCTAGAGCCAAACAATATTACAAACTTTTAAACAAACTCCTGAAACGTATCACTAAGTATAGCCCTAGTCTTATACTTGGTGGTGACATTCATCTCAACCCTGGCCCATCCACCTCTGATATATATACCCCCTCTATCTGCCACCAAAGCCACAAAACTACAATTAGTAGACCTACCAACTCTCTCCTGGCCTGTCCTCTCAATATTAGAAGCATCAATAACAAAGTACATGAACTGCATGCACTCCTGGCTGTCCACTCCCCTGAGATTATCTGTCTATCTGAGACCTGGTTAAAACCTACCACAACTGACAGTGAAGTATTACCACCTGGGTATAACATTCACAAGCTAGATCATGCATTCAGGAAGGGGGGTGGGGTGGCTATACTCTGTAAATCTGCATTGAATGTGACCATTGATGTTAATCAACCACCTCAAATTAATAACTCAGAAATCCTGGCCACTAACTTGCAAATTAACAAAAGTAAATGCATCAACATTATTTGTATGTATATTCCCCGGGTAATAATATAGCCACACTCGAAGATACCTTACACTGGATTTCATGTCATTACCCACAAGAAATCCTGTTACTTGGTGACTTTAACATAGACTGGGCCACCTGTTCCTCAGAATCCCGTACCACGCACATCAACCTGCATGCATTTACTCAAATCATAACCACCCCAACCAGGCTACGTAATCCCAAACATAAAGAAAGCATACTAGACTGGGTACATGTAAATAGTAACCCCCAACTGTACACTGCTGGTACCCTCCCCGATGATCTGAGCGATCACCTTCTTGCTTATATAGTTAAGCAAAAAGTCATTATTCCTCATCACTCCTTACTCGGGAAAGTCAGAAACAAAGTAAACTTTGACCTTGTCAAATTCAAACAGGAACTTAACTCCTGTAACTGGTCTATGTTAAAACACCTCCCCTTAGAAGAGGCAGTTGCATATTTTAACAATAGATTTCTTGATATCCTTGACTTGCATGCACCTGCCCGTTCTAAGAGAACAAAGGCAAAAACTGCCCCATGGCTGTCTAAAAAAATCTAGGCTAAAAATTTCCAGCAGAAACAAAATCTGTGCTCTATGGCGCTCCACTAAAGACCCCTACAATCATGTTAAATACAGGAAAGTTAGGAATGAGACTAAAAAAATCCATTCTACAAGACAAAAAACAATACTACTGTAATTTACAGACAGCAAACCAGAACTATCCTCAGAAGTTTTGGGCAGGTCTGAATAATATACTCCATCCTGGAAAAATGTCTACCCCTATCCCCATCGCTACCATTGATAAATCTCCTGAGGATGTCTTAGACAGTTTTAACCATTTCTTTACAGAGACAATTCAAGCCCTAGCTAGCCAACTACCTCCCAGCTCCCTTGGCCCTGATAGTACCACCCCTATAAACCTACTCCCTTTCAGCGTCCAACCAGTGTCCACATCACCTATCCATACTTGCTCAAAAAATTAAAACCCACCACACTCAGCTGATCAACTCCCTGCTGAGTACCTTCAAAAATCAGCTGATGCCATAGCCTATCCAGTATCTATACTAATTAACTGCACCATAGCAGAGGAAAAATTTCCCACCATTTGGAAAACATCCTATGTAATCCCAGTACATAAAGGAGGTTCCTCCACTGAATTCTCTAATTGTACTTTCTCCACTAGTTAAGTTTATGGAAAAATGTATACATAAACAACTCATGCACCACTTAATTCAGAATCACCTCATGGCCGATACCCAACATGGCTTCCGTCCACATCACAGCACAACCACAGCCCTACTAGTGTTCACCAATATCATTAGTAATAATCGTAACAATAATCAAATATCCTCAACCCTCTTCTTGGATCTTTCAAAAGCATTTGACATGGTGGATCACCAACTTTTGATTCTCACCCTGCAATATTTCTGTCTAAATACCAGTGCCATTCAGTGGTTTAAATCCTACCTCAGTGGGAGGCAGCAGGCTGTCCTCTTTCAGAACAAGTTCTCCAACCTATTACCTAACACCCTTGGAGTGCCCCAAGGCTCCATATTAGGACCCCAACTGTTTTCCGTCTTTATAAACCACCTATATACAGTCATCCTGAATGTCAGCTGTATCCAATACGCTGATGATTCCACCCTGAGTTGCTCAGCCACATCTCCCTCAGAATTAAGGTCTGTTACCCAATCCACCTTTAATACTATAGAAACCTGGCTGTCCAAACGTCGTTTGTTGCTAAATCCCAAAAAAACTAAAATGCTGTTATTCTCTTCAGCACAAAGGTCTACACCATTTTCCTTCACCATAAATGCAAAAGATGGCACAATAATCACCCTCGACTCCTCTACAGAACTGTTAGGAGTAATAATTGATAACCTAAAATTTGACCTTCATGTAAACCAAACGATCAAAACCATCAATAAAAAACTAGGGTGACTGTATAGAATAAAAGCCGTCCTAACCCCTCTGGCTATGGTTGCCATAGCTCGCTCCCACCTGCTTTACACACTTTTATATGCATCCCCCCTTCTCTCTAATCTAAATAAAACTGTACTTAATAGGCTCTCAATCTGTTACAACCACATTGCCAGGTTTGCCACTGGTCTACCTTTTAGAACACACCATTGCATCAACCTTAAACAGCTTGGGTGACTAGAACTTCCCAGTCTAACCCAGTATAACCTTTTGATTATGGCTAATAAAATCCTCTGTTATCCGGATAACACACCAGCTCTTAAAAATATGATCACCCCCCCCCCGTCCCCCACAACAATCCAAGACTGCTCCGATCCTCAAACAGACTACAAATTAAGGCAATTAAAATTAACAATATAGCCGGTGACTCCCTTTTTGCAAACTCTGCAGGCAAAGCATGGAACCTCCTTCCAACTAACATTACTTTGCTCTCCTCGCTATCCCAATTCAAGCTAAACAAAAACAACATATGGCACTAAACTGGCTTTGCCACTGAAACAAGCCTGGCTAATTCTCACCATGAATGTATATAATCTATTAATCAAATTACTGTTATTTTTTTCCCCTGACTGTTACCAGGGGTAATTCGAACTTATGATATTGTCTGTTTCATGTCTGCTTATGTCATTTGTAAATATCTCATCTGTAATATGTCTTCTTTGTTACTACTTATCTGTCTACCTTGGGTAATATGCCTTCTTTGTTATTACTTATCTGTCTACCTTGGTAATATGCCTTCTTTGTTATTACTTATCTGTGTACCTTGGAGTTTTTCTCACCAGGCCTCCACTGAAAATGGACATTAATCCAGCTGGATTATCCCGGTCAACAAATGTAAAATAAATAAATAAATGTAGTTAGAAAGATTACATGCTTCAGGGTTATTGACCAAATTGTTGTGATAAAACTTCACTTTTTGAGTGGGGGGGTGTTAGAGTACACTTAACAAGGTTTTAAGGTTGAAAGTAATTCTGCTACAAATATGTAACATAAATAAGGTATAAAATAAAGCTTATCCAATAAATACGAACCAGAGGCAAACACAGCAGTCTTGCAAATCCAGCGTCTCAAAATCGTTCAATACTGCAAATTTTCAAAACTGATTGTAGAAAATTTCATTCAGTGAATACTTTGTTGGTATAAAACTAGTTTATTAGCATGCACAGGTTAGCGCTTTCGCTTTAGCTTCCTCAGACCGTTAAAATTCAAACTCATTTCTGTTTCACCCTCTATATATAAACCCATGACATACTGATTAAAATCTTCTTGACTCATTAAAGTTATATACAGATATACTAGTGACTTTAGTTTAAAATGTGAAGCAATATCTCTGTCACAAATCAGATCAAACCAGTACTTAATATTTTAAAAACATTGTATAAAACTTGATTGTTAAAACAATATCTCTGTTCATGGTTACTTTTCGTTAATTATGTAATCTAATATGTTACAGATCGTTTAGTTTGCAATGCATAAAAACTTTCTCTCTACAAAGCATCATGCAACACTAACTTTCATAATGGTTACAAACTGTTTCAGCGATTTATCGGGCAAAAAGTCCTTCTTTCTAGGATACATCATATAAGCCTAACTTTAATAATTGTTACTACCTGTGTTAACAGAGTAGCGGACTAAAAACTCAAAGGCTTGCTATAATGTCTCGCCTGTCATGTCATCACCGTGGCTCACCCTACGGCTTCTCGCTAACTCTGGTACGAACTTTGTTGTTATGTCTGCTGACTATATAATAGTTTCAACTTTGTCGTATATTAAAACCCTAATCGCAATCTGCATGGTTATGGTAGCAGGCAAAGAATTGGGCCTTTGTCTTTCCTTTCTACTCATCCAGTAATACCTAAATCTCTACAGTACCAACTTCCCACTGGCTCATACAAAACATAACCTATATGTATTTTCTACTATTCATGCTTGCAGGTCTTGCTATATGGCCTCCTTATAATGCGGTCTCTCTATTTTAAATTCAAACTGATACAATGGGCTTAAGCTTAATATAATATCTGATTGCATAAAATTTTTACTATGCCTTTCGTATAATTTTACTCCTTTGTACTATTGCATATGTTGTTTCTTTAATTAAAATATCTTATTGACTTATTGTAAAAAACTGAAATTATAAGGGCATATGTACTATTGCAATCCATTAACTATCCTCCTGGCTTGCTTCCTTCTAACTGGGGAGGCGCATCCTAATGTCTGAATATGAAATATACAAAAAGTCTGGATGTACACTGCTTTATCTCATTCCTTATTATCCTTGCAAGTGTTATTCCAATAATTGGAACTTCTTACTAGTTCTCTTATAAATCAAAATATGTACATATTGTTATGATCCCTTTACCATTATGATGTCATTGTACATTCTTTCTCACGAAATAAGGTGCTTCTCCTAAATTTTGGTGGTACTATTATGTTCATAAATATATTTGTTCTTGAGTCTTTATCCTGATGCATGTATGCAGCTCTACTGGTCTAGGTGACTAAAAAATGATAACTAACCAGTTATATATATACCCTGAACTTTGTGTACATATGCGTACTTATAAAATATATTGATTAAATACTGACTATCCTTATGTTTTCTCTTTTATCTAACTATTAACCATCTAGCCTTTAATATAGATTTAATTGTAGCCCTGTCATTTAATCCTTTTCCTCTATCAGCTCTCATTCTTATAATCCATTTGATATAAGAGAACTAGTAAGAAGTTTCAGTTATTGGAATAACACTTGCAAGGATAATAAAGAATGAGATAAAGCAGTGTACATCCAGACTTTTTGTATATTTCATATTCAGACATTAGGTTGCGCCTCCCCAGTTAGAAGGAAGTAAGCCAGGAGTATAGTTAATGGATTGCAATAGTACATATGCCCTTATAATTTAAGTTTTTTACAAGAAGTCAATAAGATATTTTAATTAAAGAAACAACATATGCAAATAGTGCAAAGGAGTAAAATAATTATATGAAAGGCATAGTAAAAATTTTATGCAATCAGATATATTAAGCTTAAGCCCATTGTATCAGTCTGAATTTAAAATAGACCACATTATAAGGCAGCCATATAGCAAGACCTACAAGCGTGAATAGTAGAAAATACAGATAGGTTATGTTTTGTATGAGCCAGTGTGAAGTCAGTACTTTAGAGACTTAGGTATTATTGGATGAGTAGAAAGGAAAGACAAAGGACCAATTCTTTGCCTGCTACCATAACCATGCAGATTGCGATTAGGGTTTTAATATACGACATAAAGTTGAAACCATTATATGGTCAGCAGACATAACAACAAAGTTCGCACCAGAGTTAGCGAGAAGCCGTAGGGTGAGCCACGGTGATGACATGACAGGTGATACATTATAGCAAGCCTTTGAGTTTTTAGTCCGCTACTCTGTTAACACAGGTAGTAACAATTATTAAAGTTAGGCTTATATGATGTATCCTAGAAAGAAGGACTTTTTGCCCGATAAATTGCTGAAACAGTTTGTAACCATTATGAAAGTTAGTGTTGCATGATGCTTTGTAGAGAGAAAGTTTTTATGTATTGCAAACTAAACGATCTGTAACATATCGGATTACATAATTAACGAAAAGTAACCATGAACAGAGATATTGTTTTAACAATCAAGTTTTATACAATGTTTTTAAAATATTAAGTACTGGTTTTATCTGATTTGTGTCAGAGATATTGTTTCACATTTTAAACTAAGGTCACTAGTATATGTGTATATAACTTTAATGAGTCAAGAAGATTTTAATTAGTACGTCATGGGGTTTATATATAGAGGGTGAAACAGAAATGAGTTTGAATTTTAACGGTCTGAGGAAGCTAAAGCGAAAGTGCTAACCTGTGCATGCTAATAAACTCATTTTATACCAGTGAAGTATTCATTGAATGAAATTTTCTACAATCAGTTTTTAAAATTTGCACTATTGAACGTTTTTGAGATGCTGGATTTGCAAGACTGCTGTGTTTGCCTCTGGTTCGTATTTATTGGAATGACTTTTTGTTACTGCATTTTAACTGAGAGGCATTTACCACGTTGGGAGCCGATGTATAATAAAATAAAGCTTGCTTAAATGTAGAAATAGAGTTTAGCAATATGTGATTAGCATCCATACTAAATGACTGTGGCTTGAAAAATAAGGAATCTGCTTATTGGACATGTTTCCTTACAGACTCAGCAAAAATGTAAAAAATAAGTGAGTGTATTTCACACTGTCACCAAGAAAGCTGACCTCTTATAGACTTGGCAAAAATGTGAAAAAAAAGCAGGATGTATGTATTTCACATTGTCAGTAAGAAAGCTAATCTGCTTTCTTAAAGACTGGACAATAGGACATGTTTCTATCATATGACACTGTTAACCAAGGAAGTTTGAATGATCAACTCAGCATTTGTATGTGTTTTTCCATTCTATTGTTGCTACCATGTGGCCATTCCTGTAGTAATACCACAGAGAGTGTCTTTTTCCCTGCGGCTGCTTGTAGTACAAACGGTAACTTTGGTGTGGGTGCTATTAATTCTGTAGCTTGTGCTAATTTTACTTTTATTTGTGAAAATGCCTCCTCTTCATTGGATCCCCACTCTAAAAAGGTGGAGTTCTTTTGTTCCTGTAACATTTTGTATAGGGGAGTAGCCACGGCTACATAATCCTCTATAAATTCCCTGTTGTAATTCATGATTCCCATGAATTTATGTAGGTCTGCTATAGTCAGTGGTTTTTCCATTTGTAAAATGCTTTGCACACGCATAGGGCAAGGAGAGCTTCCTGTCAGTTTTATAATAGTACCTAGAAACTTGACTTCTTGTGACATAAACTGAATTTTTTTAAACCCTGCCTGCTGTAGAGTATGAAAAACTCTTTTAAGAAGTCGTACATGCTCTTCTACTGTCTCTGACTGAATCAAAATGTCATCAATGTAATGTAACACTGAATCATCCTTTTCCAAATGTTATAGAATGGATTCTACTGTCTTATGAAAAGTAACTGGACTATTTTGAAATCCTTGTGGTAACCTTGTCATGACATATTGCTGTTTTTTAAATGTAAAGGCAAATCTTGGCTAATCTTTTTTTCTGAGTGATACTGCAAAAAAGCCATATGCTAAATCTATTTCTGTAAGCCACTTACTTTCTAGCTTAATATGTGCAGCCAGCTCTGGGACTGCTGGAATCAAATGTACTCTAGGAGTAGTATATTGATTAACCTTCCATAAATCAATAAGACAATAACTACCATCTTTTTTCTTGACTGGCCAGATTGGTGAATTTGTAGGACTGTTGCCTTTTTGTATAATCCCTTCCTTTTCCCATTCTGCATTACATTTTCCATATGTTCTTCTGCCTCCCTAGGAATAGGATATTGTTTTTGAAAAGCTGGTATATAGTCTTGATCACTTCCTACCCCTACTGGGCTTTCTAGTTTCCCCACAATCACTGAGACCCTTGAACCACAGATTTGGGAATTGCTGTTGTAAATGCTTCCACACATCCTCACTGTATTAGCATATCCTGTAGGTTTGTCAGGTTTTTCAGGTATAAAGCTTGGATAGCAACCTGTACTTTGCTCTCCCTCTCCTTTTTGCTTGTCTCCTATCCACAGGATTCCATTAGGTAGATCAATTACTATGCGCAAAGGCCCTAAAATATCCATACTAATAGTGGTATTTGAGCAAGATGGATGCATTAAAAATGCACCCTTCCATGTCTGTCCCTCTTGGCTAAACTTTATGTGCACATTTTGGCTACTCACTGTATAGCATCCTGTGCCATTAAATGCTGAAATGCAAACCTTTTTTATAGGATTCACAGGTAACTGTCTGTCTGTGACAGATACTGCTGCTCCTGTGTCTAATAAGACATTCTTCCATAGTGACCCCTCTACCCAAATATCAATCAGTGGTCGTCCATCTCGACCCTTTTTAAAAGTAGTCAGGAAAGATACCAGAGTATAGGGCACATCCCTATTGTAAGGAGATCCACTCATCCTTCCCTTTATTGTCAAATTTAATATGACATATCTCGTGATTTTGCTTGTCATCTTCCTATATGTCTGAGTGATCTACATATTTAGACTTTTCAATCTCTTTTCTTAACTGTTGCCTAGCTATTCCCTCTGCCTGTTCTATGAAATGTTTCAGATTTACAGGCAAAACTGCTTGAAAATCTACAGGGTGCTTGAAAATCTACTAGGAATAATATACTGATGGCCCTTATAGTTATTTTTACCAATATTGCAAGGTTTTTGTACATAATCCTGCTTTTCTTGAAATTTTTTGGCTCTATTTTTGGAAACATCCCCTGTTCTTCCTTCTTTTTATTCCAGGCTTTGTAATGATCACAGTTTTGCTTAACATGTCCTATTTGTTTACAAAAGAAACATGTTGGTGCCTTTTGTTCATAGGGTTCATAGGTTAGTACTAAGCTAACTGCCTTTGCAAGCCATTTTAAGCCTAGCCAGTTAACCCTGCATCTTGTGTTTGCAAGGCAAACATCTTAACCATTAGGTCATCCTCCCAACCCCTCATTACCTGTGCCTGATCCTGATCCTGGTGCTATAGACATAGAGGCAGGAGATGGTGGTGCAGATGCAGCTCTTTCTGCTGGAGGTTGGTCACATCACCATTGCCTTCCCCTGTTTTTTACTTCACCAGTTACCTCAAATGGCTCACTATCATCTTGAAATGCAAAGATATGGTGTGAGTATAATGTCCCCAACATCAGTCGTAGTCTGTCCTCTCATTAATTTTTGTACCAAATCAGTGAGGGTATCAGAATTTTCTTCATAGATGCATTTAATATCCCCTGGAACCCATTTGACTTGCTCTAAAAAGCAATGTATTAGCTGTTTTTGTATTTCTCTTTTCCCCCATGTCTCTGATTTTTGATATATGATTTGAAAGGCAAGCCTAAAATGTTCACTTTTTTCCATTAATTTATCTGCAATAGTAATTTTGAAATTATCTAATAACTTAACTGTGAGTGGCTGCCCTTGTGTAAATGCCATTATACAACCTATTTTAGTGTTTAACTGAGAAGCATCTTGCTTTAACTGAATGAAAGTTTTACATCAGATCCTACCATCTATGCTTAACCATTTTCAAAACACAAACTTATTATAAAATATATCTCTTTTGTACAGATCAGCTGTAGTTTCCTGCACTTTTGCAATGTTTTCTTAAGCTCAGCTGTGATATGCAGGAAGTCCGTCTTTGTCAGTTCAGCTAATTTATTTTCTTTATCCTGTAACATGACCACAGTGTTATTGTTAAATGACATTGAAACTGTATATTTTCAACAGTGTATAAATGCTTGCAGTAGCACATAGTTTTGATCTCTTATAGATAAGGGGCAGGATTCACGAAGCCTCCATGTAAGAGATACATGGCTTACACGGAGGCTGCAGTTAAACGGTGTGATGTCAGCATGTCATGCATATGCATGAGGGCATGCTGAATCACACCGAAGGCTAACACGGTCCATGGAAGACAGTAGGGGGCGTGTCCGTAGGCTGAGCCCTGCAAGCGGACACGCCCCCAGAAGAGTAAAATTGCCCAAAGTAAACACCCACGACAGAGGCCATGGAAATGTGAATAAACACAACACAACACATGCCCCCACAGACTATGAACATAAAATATATAAATGAACATGTTATATATTTTTTTTAAATCGTAAAGATGTTTGCCCGTGAGTGCGCTCGTTTGTGCGGGCATGCCCATAGCTTAGCCACAGTTAGCAGTCAGTGGAAAAGGATATAAGAACTAAATATGCAAAGTAAGCCAAGAAGCAATAGCGTAGCGGTAGAGACGTCGGCTGAAGAGCAGGCATTCATGGTTCGAGCCCCCACAGCACCAATTTTTATTTTTAGTAAAATAAGCACGAAACAAGTCCCTGACAAACATGTACACATATAAAATCATAGTTCATGTAAAATGTAATGAAATAGTCCATTTATTTTGAAGAAATGTGAGATAACAAAATAATAAAAAATGCCAGATGTGCCTATAGCTGAGCTACAGTTTAACAAGGTAAGTGCATCTGCCCGTAGGTGAGCAGTGGTTTAACAGGCGCAAAATGAGTGCCCGTAGGTGAGCAGTGGTATAACGCGCTGAAACTGTGTGCCCCTAGCTGAGCTGAGCTTAATATGCGTGCTGACAGCCAAATGAAGTGTAAGCCAGCGTACCCCGTTTGCGCGAAGCTGCGCACCGCGCCAACAAGCTAACCGACGGGCAACGTTGAGCAAGCCGTATCAAAACTGCCTTTACACAGACACACCCCTCAGCCTGTCTAGACAGTCATAAAAAATAAAAAGCAGTGGTCAGGTTTGAACCCAGGATACTATGCACCATAGTCAAGATACTGAACCACTAAGCCATGACAGCAGTACCTAGAAATGCAGTAATAGCAAATATATAGGAATGAATACAAAGTGGAGCATGACAAAGCAGGTTTTGTGAAGTTGATACAATTCCAAAATGGCCAATCACAGATATGTGCGGGAAAAATGGCATATATAAGCCCCATAGGCGGGAATACACAGCATAAACGATTGTAGAACTGACTTGCAGCCAGAATGTCAGGAGTAGGAGAGGGTAGTTGCTTTCGAGCACAGAGGTGGGGCATTGAGGAGTCCAGATACATGGTCTGGCTCCTAGTCCATAATCATGAGGCCCAACTCATGCAGGGCCAGGTCCTGTGGGGAGCATATAGGGCTGAGGCATGGGACCGGTTGGCTCATGATCTCACCAGTGCCACAGGGATTCCAAGGACTGGTGAGCAGGTCTGTCACCACCATGTGGACCTGAAGAGACGCAAGCAGGACCAATTGAACCTTTGGATCCAGGAGGCCCGGCAAATGCCCAACGCCCCACTACTGAGCAAGTTACATTTAATTATGTATGTAAGAAATTAAACTAGCTGATATTATGGAGATGTGTATTCCAATATTACTTCATTTATATTACAGCTGCAGGTGTCCGTTCTGCGAACCGCAGAGCCTATGGCGATAGGCTGGTGCGGTTGCGCCACCAGGCAGGTCAGTAATCCTCTCCCAGTAACTGTAAAGAAATATAAAAGTATGACAGTTAGCAAAAGAGTGCAGTGTAGTCACTAAGTAATAAAATGTGCAAGTAACAGTGTAAGAGTGTTTGCAAGTATTGCTTGATTACAAAAGTGTGTTGCAGTCTGTAATCCAAACAGAAAAATGAAAATGTCTGAAATAAAGTCTGAAATAAAGATGCCCCACCTGTAATATAATAGTACACAACCTGCAGCAGGCTGAAAAGTACAGCTGCAGAAGATGAGCAAATCACATGTGTGAAATATACCCCTGTTGAAATACTGAAACATGACAGAAGTGAGACTGCTGGAAAGGATTGTAATAACTACAGGTAAAACATGTCAATAAAGCCTAGAAGTAAGTACCATCCTGAATAGTAAAATGAAAACAAGTGAGAGAGTGTGAGAAAGAGTTATGAATCCACCAATAAAGTAGTAATAACCCTTGAATAAAGTATACTGCAGTCAGTACAGAATGAAATGAATGTGAGAAGCAGAACCAAACAGCGAAATCTGTTCAAAGTGTTGCTGCAGCTGGAATGTGTATCCCAAAATCTGGATATGTTGCTCTCAGTCTGCAATATGCAGATAGTATGATTGTCTGACATACCAAACATCCACAGTTGTGTATAGCTATATAAAGCAAATGTAGCAGGATGATGTAGCTGAACAAAACCAGATATGAATGTGTATGAAGAACAATAAAATGTATATTGATGTAGCAGTAACAGTCCTATCATGAAATTGAAGTAGTTATCATATAGGAAACTGTAGTTAGAACAGTAGTGTGTATATATCTGTAGCTATTAGAAATGTACAGCATATGTATTGGTATTTGAAGGTGTTAATATTATTTTCTTCACCCCACCCTATAACCACATATAACCCATTCCACGTGAAAATGGTATGTGCAATCACAATTAACACCCCTGGACATTTGTCCTGTTGGGTCATAAATATTTGCATGTCCGTTGATGCATCTGCCCTGTTCATACATCCAAACCTGATGGCCTGTTGCCATCAATCAACCCTGCATGTTGTTGGACTGTGTATTGCTGTTCAAATTATGCATGTGTTATGCTCGCTGTTCAATGGTGTGAATATCTGGGTGTTTGGTTAATGGGAATACTAATGCATGCTGTTACAACTAATTGCGAATGGTATTGTATGTTACTAACCCAAACTGTCATGACATAATGCAAAACATAGGACGACAGGGAAGGCGGGTTCCAGCGGACCCACCTCTCCCACCTCAGCTGGCGAGTGCACCTGGCACTAGTGCCCAGTCTGGACCCTCCTCTGGTGGCCCTGTGCCACCTGTGGGTGGAAGCGCTGCAGGGGATGGGGCCCGTCCCCCCTCTGCAAGTGTGGCCGGAGGAGAACCACCACTCACCCTCCGTAGCGTCCGGACTGTGGTGCGTAGGGAGATCCGGGACTCTGTTCTTGGGACCCTACGCCAGCTTGAGGCACAGGTGGCACAACTTACGGGCATGCCTGTTGCCCGGCCTACACAGCCCCCAGCACAGCCCCATCCTGGGCAGTGAAGGAACAGTGGCAACTGCCCATGGGTGGGGATATCAGTTCCACTGTTGCCATCTGTGGGCTCATGGGCTCTGGATATCCAAACATCCATCCCCGTCAATTGTGTAACCCCCCCACACATGTCACACACCGCCCCTGTATGCGTCTTGTTTGTCTTGTCTGTTGACCTACCCAACCTACCTCCCCAGCTATACCGACTTCCTTCACCTGACATACCACTCTCACCTGAAAAAAAAAAAAAGGGCACTCTGTACCCACAAAAAAATTACGCCCCATACATAGCTGCCCATTCCGCACACGTCTGCTGGACATGGACACTATCAATTACAATTGGCTGTACAACAAGTATTATTGTTGTCCTGACACCTCTCCCAGGGGTGGAAGGATTCAAATGTCACACCAAATTACATACATATGCACAGCTGTTGCTGATGAAGAAATGGGCAGCTATGGGCCTTACCTACATCCCTCCTGCAAATCCGAAGCTTGTTTCCCTACTGTCTTACCCTCTTTGTGACCCCTTTTTCACTACTTTCCTGTCTCCCGATTTTCATTTCTTTCAAAGAAAATAGCGCAGGTGTGTGCCAGAGTAAGCACTGTTAAGCGGTTGTAAGCGGTGTGCCGAGCTGAACGCCAGTGAGCATGCAGGAGCTCCATGCAAACCAGCACTAACCCAGTTACAACTGCTTAAAAGTGCCTTAGTCACTCTGATTGACAGGTCCTGTAGTTACTTCAAAAGCAAAATAAAATCCCACTGTCAGTCCCGAACCCAGGACCTTGGAAACAGTAGTCTGCATGACCTACCACTAAGCCATGACTCTTATACAAGAACATTGTGCTAAAATAAATATATCATGTAATAGTAGGAATGAATGTAAAGGGAATATAGGATGTGTAGTACACAAAGCATGTTATTCATACTTACTGTCAGAACTAGTGGATTTCCATAATAGTAGTGTGTGAACAGAAACAGCCATGCTAGTTGGTAGCTAGTAGGTAATAATGTCAGTTAATGTACATATATAAATGTATGTATATTTACACACACATATATATATATATATATATATATATATATATATATAGTTGTAGGTGTCATTGTGCATACACACTTACTACAGGAAACAGGAGAGAGGAATGGAGAAATGTGAATCTACAACACAGCCTGAATCATGAGAGAGATACTAACCTTTACACTCACAGAACAGTGTCCACAGCATACCAGCATGGTCCCCGCCCTTACAATCTGAAAGGGCAACGCCTATCTCACATACCCTTTTATAGCACTGTCCTGAAATCACAGTGAGAACTGCAATCAGTACACAACTGGCTGCATGCAATTAGCAAATGCTGGCTTACAATTGGTGCAGAGGCCATCACATGGACTTATGCAGATACCTACAAAAGCATCCTGTACTCACACTCCACACATGCAATACATTCATTGCACTGTCTGGAGGCAGACAGAGAGAGAGAGACAGACAGAGACAGAGAGTGAGAGAAAAAAAAAAAAACACGGTACACACGCTGAGTCTAAGCTGTCAGCAGTGACAGTAGCAAGCCGTGCCAGCAGCAGCAGGAAGCAGAAGTAGTGGTAACGCAACCAGCTGCAACAAACACAGGTAATGTAAAGTAGCAGGTTAATAGTCTGCATACTGTGAACCCTCCAAATGTGTCATAGGTCTGTATCTATAGGTATGTCCATGTCATATGTTGTGTGCACGTAGTTCCACCAAAAGGGGATGACTATACATTACATGTCAGTCAGTGTTAGGCCATGATCCTGGCAGCAGTTTTCTGTTGCAGTGAGGCCCGTCTGTAGGATGTGTGTGTCAGCTGGTGTAACGACTATGGCGCTTAGTTAGCAGTCATCTGGGAACTTTGTCATCCACAACCTGCACATGTTCGCCTCTACATCTGAGAAATAAATGCCAAACAAGAGGGGTCCTAGGACAGAGGCCTGTGGGATACCACATGTGACTGGCATTGAGTCTGACATGGCTCCTACAATATCGATATTATGGATTCTGTATGTCAACCAGTGTGCAACCCATCATGTGACATATGTAGTAACATGTAAGCTAATGAGCTTGTCTATGATGCCTGAGTGGAGTACTGTGTTGAAGGCCTTAGGCAAGTCCAGGTAGGCTGTATGGATTGCGTTGCCCTCATCAATGGCTGTAGTGACTGTTTTGAAAGGTCAACCAGGTTCAAAAGGCAGGATCAGCCCATCACAAAGGCAAACTGGCTGGGAACAAGTGTCTGCAGGTACCCAATATCGCTGTATATGCGTCCCATACTGAATCATTCCATAGCGTAGCAGACCAGGCCGGTTAAGCTCATGGTGCGATAGTTCCCAGGGTCAGTAGAGGTGCCTCCTTAGTGGAGTGGGACCACTGTTGCTGTATGCCAGTGTTCAGGTACATATCCTGTAGTACGGCCAAGGTTAAATATCAGTCTTATATGCAGTTGTATGTCCTCTTGGAGTGCACGTAGCACACATCCAGGGATACCATCAGGTCACAGTGATGCTGTGTGTTCTGCTTTGCTGAGGGCGGCCCTCACCTGGACATGTGAGATGATAGGGAGGTTACATTCAGCTGTGATAAGTATTTCTACTTGTGGGGAGAAGGAGGGGGGATACGTGCACCGAACCTGTCTGCAAGAATGTTGCCAATATCTGTGTGTTCGGTGAATGTTAAGTAGGTGTGTATTAACTCAGAGCATATCTGATGCGTTTGGTCCATATGTGTAACATAACTGAAGAAGGCCTTGTGGTTATCTATAGTGTTTGTGGCCATTTCCCTCCCAGAGTAGGCCGTGGATGTTGTTATGAGAGACCGTAGCGTATTACCAGTGCTGACCACAGATGCCTTCCCTTAATGTGAATCTGCTCTGTCCTGCAGTAGCCTCCTTCTATTGTTATACAATCTGCCTTTGGCTGGGGTCCACCGGACAGGATGCCTAACCTTTGTGCATAGGGTCTGGGTTAGAAATGTGTGTGCATGTTCCATGCAATCTGTGGGATGTCCATGGGAAGCATTCGCAAAGGGGTCAGCAGTGTGGGTTGTGGCTTCCACTGGCCCAGTGGGCTGCATGGATACCATCTCAGTCCTAACAAGTGAATAACTGTCTAATCACATACATATCAAAGTAGTCTACTGTGCTGGTGGTGGTGGTGGGATATGTATATCCAGGCCGAGTAACTTGTGTCCAGATCACACTAGTGGATGGCATTCCACATACAGTACCTTGGTATGAACCCCCACAGTGAGGTTGTGCATTGGACCTGTCGCAGTGTGCTGACTGATGGGGCATGCTACTATGTTGTATGGAATGTGGCAGGTATTGTTGCACAGGTGTAGGCTGAGCACTGATATCTGGCCATGTACTTGTGTATCCACCAAGAGACACACACATGCTACATATGGGAGTAGTAGTATATCACTACATTTGGTATCATGTATAGTATGTGTGCCATATATTGCTGACATAGTCTGCTGATATCCTGTTTGTGTTCTCTTCCAGGAGATGGCGTCAGCATAATCCCACCTACTCTGCAGCAGAAGATGAGGAGATACACCAGAGCCTGGTGCGGGATTATGACATACTGTTTTCCCGCACCAGCCAGAATCAGCAGGAGAGGGCTGCACTGTGGCAAGACCTTGTCCGTAGGGTAAATGACATTGGCACGCATAATAGGACATATGAGCAGGTACAACATCACTGCAGTGATTTAATCAGAAATGTCCGTCAGCGTGCGTCGGATATCCACAGGCAACAGGTTGCCACAGGAGGTGGGGTGGCCACACATCCCCCCCTCACCAGACTGGAGGGGCTACTCCTAAGTGTTGTGGCTCCAGCCCCGGAACAGCAACAGCAATACACCTGCATCATGATGGAGGCTGGATCCACACAGCAGCACGACATGGAGCATGCAGGTAATATGCCATATGTACACTTGACTGTTCTGTACACTGTTAGTTTATGCATGTGTAAGGTGTGTCCGTGGTATGTAGCTGTCAACATAGTATGTAATTGTGCAGGTGTGATATTGGCAATATCAGCAGCTGACGTGTGGAAGGCAACTGGTGTACTACTGCACTGTATCATATGCAGTATCAATGGCACAGTTGTGCCCACTGACATTAATCTCTTCATTTCTGCAGGTCCCTCCGGTGTTACAGCAAGGCAGGCCATCCATGCTGGTGAGTGTGTTTAACAATACCTATAATAGTCCTGATAGTGCTAGTAATAGTAGTGTAACTCAGTAGTGCTCTGTGTGTATACTGCGGGGTGTGCATGTGTGCCTGTGTCCATGTGTGCATGTGTGCCTGTGTCCACATGTGCATGTGTGCATGTGTGCCTGTGTCCACGTGTGCATGTGTGCATGTGTCCACGTGTGCATGTGTCCACATGTCCACGTGTGCATGTATCCACGTGTGCATGTGTGCATGTGCCTGTGTGCATGTGTGTGCCTGTGTCCCATGTGTGCATGTGTCCACGTGTGCATGTGTGCATGTGTGCATAAGTGCATCACTGGTAACATTGTGTGGACACTGTAAACTGTGTTTCCTGTCTTCCTCCCACAGGTTCTGGTGCTGCTCTGGTGTCCTGCAGCAGGGAACCTGAATCTGGTGCCACAGGTACTGGTAATGATGATATCTGTGTAATGGCACAGGAAGGTGTGTCAGGGTCCGCCATTGGTCAGCCAATTGACAGTACACAGCTGTCAACCCCATCATTGCGCACAGTCATCCTGCCAGTACATCCTATGTCACCATTGTCCCTAGGTGATGGACAGGATACAGTGGGCATTGACCAGGGTAATGTGGTATCTGTGGCACATGCTTCCCCACACAGCAGCCATGGGCAGGGTCCTGCGATGGTACCACACAGACAGTTGCCCATGGGTTCTCGTGGGAGCATCCATGGGCGTACTGCCCCTGGCAGACGTGCCCAAAGAGGTCTGTCAACCTCAGCTATGTTTCGGGCTGTCATGCAGGCACAGTCGCGTATGGAAAGGTACACCAGACAGGGTCTGAGGGAGCTGAGAGCATGTCGCACAGCCATGACTGACAGTATGCGTGACATCGCGGATGCTATCCGTAATTTCACCAATGTCATAGACAGACGTTGTGGGGACATATTACAGCAGTTCCACAACCACATGTCCATGAGCCAGGGCAATGGTGGGCGGTTGCGGCGTCGACGTGGCCGTATGCCAGCAACAGCAGCAGCTGGCAGTCGGCGTGGACAACAGGCCCGCGCACGCCCCCATAGTGCCAGCAGCAGCCCCAGCAATGCTGGGTCTGTGCTGTCATCGGAACGCCCCAGGAGACCACGTGCACGTGGCTCTGGACAGTCCCAACAGGGACCTGTGTCCAGTCAACACACTCCCGCTTCTGATGACAGTACCCAGTCTGGCTTAGTACTGGATACGGTCCGTAGCACCCCTGCCAGGCACAGGTACCGTGTCCGTGCCCACAGACACTGATCTGTATGACCTGCCAGGTGCAGTCTGTGGCTGTCCACGAACCCCTGTATATGGCAGCCATGAGGTGGAACTGTGTGCGTGCATACACACATGTGAAATGTTAACACCTAGGGCTACCACATACACGCACACACTGCACCAACAGTGCCCCACCCTGTACTGCTGTCCCTCACCAACACACATACACACACATGTCAATTGGTGGTATCAGTGGCAGACTCAGGCATACCTAATTCACACCCTGTGCATATGATGAAACTGTGCCACCTCCTGCAATCTCCAACATCAGTGCAGGAACAGGTAAACACGTTGCTGATGCACAGGGTGACTACATAGAAGTGTATTAGTAGTATCATGTTGGTAACAGTACAGTGTGCTGATATGACTGTGTGTATATCCCAGCATGCCTGATGCAGTAACCGTATGACTGTCCTGAAATGGTATCTGCACCCATAGTACATACCAAAGTGTAACAGCTGCACATTATTGCATACCGGTGGTAAGGATGTCAACAGATAGCCACATACATGGGTAGCACAGGGGGGAAGCTAATGCAAGTAGTGATACGCAATGATGGACTTGTACAGTGATGGTGGCAAGTTGCCCACAACGACTATGCAATGTGGATGTTTGCATGTTGATATGTGTGCAGTACCAATGTAATCCAAATCACAATTAACTATGACATAATATCAGTTCTACCATGGGCATCTGCGCTGTGCATTCCTGGGTACATGTTGATAGTGCCTACATATTTGCACTGTAACCTACTGTTAGTGTTACCCCTTCTTTGTTGTACAATGGACTACTTCCAGCCCTGCTTACTGTAGCTTTGTTTGCATGCATGTTCGCTTGGGGTTCCCTGGAACACTGCTTCCACCTGCAATGCAGAGTTACAGTGCTTCTGTGGACTCCTAGTGACATCTGCATAGCGTACGATACGTATGTCAGGTTTACACATGACAGAACGTCACTGTCTGTCCTGTTCGCATGTACGTTGCCTGTGACACATTGCACATGTCTTACCTGGCATTTACCCACGTGTGCAGTCATATATGCCAGTGCTATGAAATCAGTAGCAGTACACCCACACATACACACCTTCAGTATGTTGTTCCCCATTGGCCCTATGTGTTGGTAAGCACCATGGCAATCACACTTCTAGGGTAGCATGTGCAAAGGTAACCTGTGAATCACCTCTATGGTCCAGTTGTGGGTTATGTGAGTCATGTGGCAATGTCACAGCTGCCACATGTATGCAGTCAACCATCACCCCTGGCTAGGAATGTACAACACATGTGTGGGATGCCACCACATAGACAATCTGGGGACTGAGCACTCTGAACCCAGTAATGCCATACCCTGTCAGGTGGCATGACATACTACAGTGACTACAATACCAGTCAGACATAGACCCGCACTGACAGCAATCTGAACACACTGGGGCATACTTGGAGACTCAGAATAGCATCCTGCCTGAGCATCACACACCTCTGCAGCTGGCACACAGGCATACAGTACTTCGGAACAGAGCACATGCCACACATGGCACACACATCCTGTGTGCCACACACTCACAGCCTGTAGGGCTACACAACACACCTGCTACAGATGTGTCAGGTACCTCTCTTGTCCGCTGCAGTGGGGTCCCGCTCAACAGGCTGTACATGGTGAAGGTCACAGTGATATGCCTGTGGGGCACTATGGTCCACCACAAAACACATGCATACAGGTCAGTCAGAGGCATGGACACATATGACTCAGTCATTGACCATGCCACTATGGATGACCTGAGACATACCTCCCTGGACTACATGATAGGGAACATAGAAGGGATCTGTCCGCATGTGGCATGGGCCAGTATGAGCCTGATCTTGGTTGCCATCATACCCTCACCGGGTATGCTACCACTATATGTAGGAAGGGTGTTCTATGTCTACATTCTGCTCAATCTCCAATGTCATTCATAGGGTATCCACTGGCTGTCAACGTGTGCTTACATGCTAGGGAAGCCACAATGATTTGCGAGGGGCAGCTTGCACGTGACACCCATGGGCCAATGTATATTGGCGAAGCCCCTTGATACACACATACTGCCTTATGCTGCAGGACACGGATTACATAGCCACCTCCATGGGTATCACACAGGATAGGACACTAACAGTGATGCTACACAACACCAGCAGTGTACACCACAAGATGCATGCACTGGACACTGTCCTCAGCACGGTGAACTGCAATGTCTGTGCAGTACCAGAGTCCTGATCCACGGCTCACAGGTGCAACCCATCACTGCCAGGTTATACCTCATACCATGCCTGTCGTCCCCTACACATGTAACACACATGGTCAGGGGGGTGGTATCCCAAGGCACCACAGATACACACACCTCCAGGTTGTTGGCACAGCACAAAGCATCAGGGCCTATTCATGTGCAGCTAACAGTGTGTCGGACTGCCTTCTGGTTCATAGCCTGGCACACACAACCCTCCCATACACAGGAAACCCACCTATCCTCCATAACAACACTGGCAATATGACAGTCTCAAGAACTGTCTTTATATGGCTGGACTGCATCCAGCCAAACATTGTGCGTGAGCATTACTGTAGCTACAACACACTAGTTGAAGGGTTCCCAGCATGTGGTCACTGAATTGCAGTGGAATAACATGTTACCACTCCCACAACAGGTGGGAACATGCAGCACCTGTACATCGCCTACATGTAGACTATATGGCCCAGACCAGATGTGTAAGCCCTGCTGTAGGTATTTTACCATATACACCCACACTGTATAGACACATACCGCATGCCCCTGCACAGTAAGACACAGTCATATTGTTATACATTGCAAATACCATTTATCCACTCGAGGCACGTGTCAGACATGGTAACTACTGCAGGTCACAGGTATTTATGTGTATGTGTCACACACATACATCATGTGTGCATTGCCATTGCTGGTTTAGGCAATGGCATGCATTGTTATGCACAAAGACCCACACAAGGTCATAATGTGTGACACAACCACGTGGCAGTTGTGGGTTTCCAAAACATACCTATCTGTACTCTGACAATGGTAATAGACCCAGTAGCAGAGCGCACTATTGGCATTACTGGCCAACTAGCCCTGTTTGGCTGTGCTGATAGTGTGGTGACATCCCCTGTGTTTACTGGGGGAATATGCAGCATCTGCTGTATTGTAGTATTTGCCAAAAGGATCTGTTCTCTCACACTTGCATTTACACACACCCTACTACCCCACACACACACACACTTGCCATTTGCAGGATTCATACCCCTACCTAACTATGTCACGACACGTGAGAGAGACACATTAGCGAAGCTCACTATTCGGATTACTAGGAGGTTCCTCTTCTCTGGCTGTACTTATAGGGTGCTGACATCATCAGTGTTTGGAAAGGGTAATGTGCATCATGTAGTGTGATCTCCTGATTGCCAAAACTAACATGTTTTTCATACAGAATTGCACACACACAAACTCCCACATCCAAACACACACACACTTGCAGGTTTCAAACCCCTACCTAACTATGTTATGACACTTGAGAGAGACGCTTTAGCAGAGTGCGCTATTCGGATTACTGGGAGGTGTCTCTTCTCCAGCTATACTTATAGGGTGCTGACATCATCAGTGTTTGGAAAGGGTAATGTGCATCATGTAGTGTGATCTCCTGATTGCAAAAAAGCACATGTCTTTCATACAGAATTGCACACACACAAACTCCCCACATCCAAACACACACACTTGCCATTTGCAGGTTTCAAACTCCTACCTAACTATGTTATGACACTTGAGAGAGATGCATTAGCAGAGTGTGCTATTCAAATTACTGGGAGGTTTCCTTTCTCCTGCTGTACTTATAGGGTGCTGACATCATCCGTGCTTAGATAGGGGAATGTGCATCCTGTAGAGTGCTTTCACAGTTGCCAAAAGGGACATCTCCCTCACACAGACTTGCACACACACTAACCCCCCTCCACACACACTGGGCAGTTGCAGGATTCAAACTCCTACCTAACTATGTTATGACACTTGAGAGAGACGCATTAGCAGAGAGTGCTATTCGAATTACTGGGAGGTTTCCCTTCTCCTGCTGTACTTATAGGGTGCTGACATCATCCGTGCTTAGATAGGGAATGTGCATCCTGTAGAGTGCTTTCACAGTTGCCAAAAGGGACATCTCCCTCACACAGACTTGCACACACACTAACCCCCCTCCACACACACTGGGCAGTTGCAGGATTCAAACCCCTACCTAACTATGTTATGACACTCATGACAGATGCATTAGCAGAGCGCTATTCGAATTACTGGGAGGTTTCCTTCTCCTGCTGTACTTATAGGGTGCTGACATCTTTATTTCTACAGAGGTATGTACATCTAGTACTACCTGTCAGGTGGGGGATAGCATATATATGCATTTGCAGCCACCTACGTCAGGGTCAGATATGCACATCGCACTGGCAGGTTATGTTCTATACCATGCTTCGTGACCACAGGACCTGTAACACACAACACAACCAGTCCAGAACACCACTCCCACATCCAGGACACACACTTAGCTTCCCTGGGAACAGTGCCGGGACATGCAGGTGTTCACATACACCATTCCAGTTGTTAACATCAGGTACAGGCATATTGTGTGTGGGAACTACTCAGGCCTCTACCACTTTACCCTACAGCCACTACAATTTGTGGGTCCATGTGCTATGGCAGAACCACACACCACAGCCACATGGGGAATACATATTGCACCTGTCCATCTGCAACATGGGTACTCACTGTTCCACACCAGAGGTAGACCACCATTGTTGATATCTGACCATGCCCACCTTTCCCTGGACATCCATATCCCATCCCCACCCCCAGGCAAGGTTGTCACTGCACACAAACTGTGTTTAGCACAAGCAGACTCTACACTTGTGAAGACTGGGGTGGACGACTTCAAAGGACCCATGCTGGGGGACTATACTGGCCACTCTGCATAATCCTTGACAATTGCATTCTATGAGCATGTGTAAGGTTTGCATTGATCATGCTATCCCACATATACCCATGACTGCTCCACAACAAGACACCTGTCAGGTGTACACCAGCCATATATGAGCCGTCCAACAGACAGAGTGAGCTACTACATTGCAGAGCTGTAGCCCACAGAGGGAGGACATCTGTGAACAGTTCCAGCACGACACTTCATTCCCACATAATCATCACAACACAGTGTTGACAGTGGAATTGTCCAGACAATGCAGATAGGGCTCACCTCAGTCTGTTATTGATGGCCACTTACTGTTAGAGGTCCTCAGCAACCCTCTTCCAGCACACACCAACAACATGGCTGTGGCTTAGCACATTCAAACCCTGGGATCTCCACTGTGCCCCTGCTTGACAGAGGCACAGCTCACTAGCCTCACACGTTGCCTTATGTGACCTACTTTACAGTGGCACAGTAGCCTACTGTACTGGGGATGCAGATGCCAAGCACACTCTGGCTAAGCTGTCATACCCTAGGGCAACAAGCCTAGTATTGACCTCTACACCCATATGTTCAATTGTCAGATGCACAACAGTTGTTGTGCTGTTCTACTGTTTGCAGGTCTTGATTGCCATAGCATTCCCTGTTCCTATGAACAACTTGTGTATCTGTGGAAGATGTTTGAATATGAGGGCGATCCACTATATCACTTATGTCTCTGTAGTCATTTACTGTGTGCACTGGGCAGATTGCTGTGTTGTGGTTGGTTCCTGGAATGACACGTACAAATACCAGATATGTGTGGCCAACTGCTAAATGGAGATATGGCCTAAGTGTGTGAGCATGCCCAGTTCAGCCTTTCCATGGCATGTTGTCTGACATATGCCTCATTTATCAAAGTGTGCGAGCATGCCCAGTGTGAGCTTTCCATATGTTGCACTCTGAAGTCCACCACATATTTGGGTGTGTGTGAACTTCAACAATATCTCACGTTTATGGTTGTGTGTTGGGTGTCATGTTGTGTACTAACTGGCCAACTGCTTCGTGTCTGCCACAACAGGGATTATACTGTGCCTGCAGGGATTGCATGGGATACTTTGCATACAGTTGTCAACATCCTTTCATAATGACCTAACACTGTAGTACCGTATAGTGTACTGGTTCAGTACTTTCACTGTGGTGGACAGTATCCTGGGCTTTAGTCCTATCACTGCTTGACATCTTCATAGTGAGCACAACAGACTGTGTAGGGGCCAGTTGTGCACATATGACCATGTTGCATTATGTTCAGATATGGACTACCTACACCAGGCTTGTCCAACATTGGTAGTGTATTCCACAACATAGGTGGACATTGGCAAACACTAGCGATGTTCCCTAGGCCATTTCTGATGCTAGTCACAGGGTGTGTTTGTCCTTCACACACATTGTAACTGGAGTTTGCCATGACATATGTCATGGTTAGTATACTGTGCCTCCGTCTACCTCTGACATAACAGTGATACCCAGGGTTAACCTACCATCTCCCATCCACTCATCGGGATTCCTCTTGAGGGGTGTCGATAGGTGACTCTCTGGCTAACCTGTACTGGGAGTTTACTCAAGAGTGGGGGTGCCTTCTGTGTTATGGATCATTCTGTACAGCTTGTCCTATGTATGTCAGTGCTGGGGTTCAGGTCTCTCATGTGCATAGCTCACTGCCATTCAGATTGTACAAGGTGCAGCATGTTCATTGATTCCAGCTTGGACATGGCTTCATACATCAGGCACAGCATGCCTCTGGCTGGGCAGTATGGCAGTGTGTGGAGCTACAGTTTGTTTACTCAGGCAACACATGGCATCTGTTCATGCTCTTTGCTACTCCTGGTGGGGTACTGTTGTGGACTTTACAGTTGATGGAGGTGTCTGCTGAGGTATATCCCACAGGGGCTATTGTAGTAAATTGTGATGCTGATGAAGGATGACTGCAGAGCCACAGTGACCTCCCCTTATCTACATCTGACAACCTTAATGATTGGGTGGGTATATGGTATGTTTCTGCGAACACTACAGCCACATGTTTGTCCAGTGCAGGATATCTATCACCTTGTGTCCCCAGGTCTCTCATTACATGTTAGGTACATAATGGGTTAACACATGTGTGGTAAATTGTGGGCACTTACTGTATATCCACGGTGGTTGTCTATACACAGTTCTGCAATTAGCTTGCTGACATGGCTATGGCTCCAGTTGTCTGTTTCTAGGTGGCCCTTTTGTGGGTTGCTTGTGTCAGCTGGGGGTCGGATATGGTGGGCTGTTTGTACTCCTCTGCATACATGTTCAGTCACAGTCCTTCCATGTTGGCCTATACCTATGGGACATATATACAGAAGGGGGGGTCCCAGGTCCAAGCCTTGTGGGATGCCACTCATATCTGCTTTGTAGTCTGACATGGATGCAGCATGTCTGACCATGTCAGTTCTGTCCTTGGTCTGGTTTGCAACCCCTCTACTGACATAGGGGTATATATTTAAGCTGGTGAACATATCCATACTGAACTCGTAGGGTATTGTCTGGAAGCATATGCACGGTCCAGCTACGCTGTGTGGACCACATTGCCCTCATCAATGACCTTAATGACTGTTTCAGATGGGTCAAACATGTTTAGGGGCAGGATCTGCAGTTACGACAGCCACACTGTGTAGGGTCCGGTATCAGTAGGTCCACGATAGCTTTATGTCTGCGGTACATATTGATCCTTTCCATAGCTGTGCAGACCAAGCTTGTCAGGATCCTGGGGTGGTAGTTTGCAGTATCCATTCAGGCAACACCTTTGTTGTGAAGGACCACTGTTGTTGTACACTGCTCTTTGGGTACATATCCTGTGGTAAGGCTGACATTGGGCAGTAGTGTGATTTGGCATTCCATTATTCTTGGAGTCCATGTTGGCCTCAGCCCAGGACACCATCACATACCTTTGCTGCTGTGTGTTTTGCTTTGCAGATGATGGCTGTTACCTCAGCATCTGCAATGTCAGGGGACCAGCAGTCTGCTGGGATAGATATTTTGCATTCTGTGAGGGGGGGTTTGCACTGCACCTGTCAGGTTGTATGTTGGCAATATGTGTGTGTGTTTGGTATGTTGTTTGTAATATCTGTGTGATTCAGAGCATATCTGTGGATTCCCAACATGGTTCCTACCATCAGTTAAGTAAGCCTTGTGATTATCCTTAGTGTCCTGTACAATTAGTATCTTCATAGGTTCATGGGTTCATACTAGGCTATCCACCCTAGGGCATTAGTAAGCCAAGCCAGAGTGTGTGTGTCTTTCGCCGCCCTTGCTATGTGACTATTATGGCCATTTATGATTTTCTTTACTGTGCCTCTGTCTGGTCGTGACACAGTGAAGACCCCAGTGTACATGTACGATCATCCATCCACTTGGCAATATTCCTGTTGAGGGGTGTCAGTGAGGGGCTCTGCCTAACATGGATTGGGATCCTGTTTCTGGGTGTGGGGAGCCTCTGGGTTATGTATCTGTCCCTCCAGCACATCCTATTTCATTATGTGTTGAGGCTGACATCTGTCACTCTCACAGCTCCAATGGCTTTGATTTCCTGTGGTGGAGCATGTCCATTACTCCTGTGTTGGACATGGCCTTGTACAACAGACATACAATGCCTCTGTGTAGGCAGTCTGTGACTGCATTCAGCTGGGGTGTCTACAGCCAGGCAGCATATGACATATATTTGACACCCTTTATCCTCTTGGTGGGGTACCTTTGAGGTCTTCCGAACCGCTGCAGGTGTCAGGTACGGTACATCCCATATGAGTCATTGTACTAGATTATGGGTCTGATAAGGGAACAGTACAGGGGCACAGTGACCTCTGTTGATGTAGATGTGAATCCTTTCATGAGATGGTGTCCAATATCGACAATCTTCCTAGCCACATTGGCATTGTCAGTGTCACATGACAGATTACTGTCGACTTGTGTCCCCAGGTCCCTGATTACTCCTTGCATACATAATGGTTTACCACCTATGTGGTAATTTGTGAGTACCTTGTCTGGTATTTGGTGGGACATTCATACTGTCCAGTGTCTTCAGGATGTCTGGGTGGAGTTCTTGTGTGTGAGAGTGTGGTCTGTCGCATGCTACAGACTGTACAGCAGTTTTGACTACACTTAGGTGCACATGGGTGGTCTCCGCTGCTTTGTGCATTGTCAGTTACCTGGCCGTATGGGTGTCTGTGCTGCATATGGATACTCCCCCTCCTTTGATGTTTTGGTCCAGGTGTTGGGGCCGTAACGCATGATATGTGGTATAACCTGGTAGTGCTGGTGTGCTATCAGTAGGCTTGCAGCAGGCTTCTGTCACTGCACAGACATCGATGTTCTCCATACTGGGAAGTGCCTCAGGGGCATGCATATTGCAGTTTACACATCTGGCATTGGTCAGCATTACCCTTATGTTTCTTACCACTTATGTTTTCTAGGGTGGTGGGTAGTCTTTTTGGCCTTGCCTACGTATGGCTCTATGGAGGTGGCAAAGGCCTTATCCAGTATCCAGACGCCCAGGGGTAACAGGTGCAAGCCATCCCTGGAACAGCAGCATGGCTTGTCATGCATGACATCTCAAGCAGACAGACATTAGACCCTCTTGGACTGACAGCTGTAACTGTGCCACCTGTTAAAGCTGATCATTCTGTGTTTGTACTGTGGCATCATTCTTGGTG
The DNA here is from genome assembly GCF_019279795.1 of Protopterus annectens. Lineage (NCBI taxonomy): Eukaryota > Metazoa > Chordata > Ceratodontiformes > Protopteridae > Protopterus > Protopterus annectens. Next base: position 445,222,758 of record NC_056732.1, on the reverse strand, counting down.
AGGGTTGGATGCTGCAAACAGCCAGTGTCATACCGGCCTGGGGTACATACTCAGAGAGCTCATCCATGTCTCTTTTCATGTAGTCCAGGGAGGTACATCTCAGGTCATTCACACCAGCATGGACAATGAGTGCATCATATTTCTGCTTGCTTTGGGGTGACCTGCGTACTTGTGTTATGTGGCATATTGTGGCAGCCTACAGGCAGCTTACTGTACCCTTTCCCTTGTTCAGTCTGGTGAGTGGGACAGCAGTGTGTCTGCCTATACAGACACCTCTTACAACTGTATCAGGCATGTTGTTTCTCCTTCTGGCCTGTGACTGTTTGGCACACCAGCTTTGTGTACTATGTGTTGCATGTGCTATGTTTGGAGGTTGTGGTTGCTTGGGATCTGCTTTGGAGGCTTCTGTTGGTGTGGTGTGTTTGTAATTAGGGCCTCCGGGAATGTTTTTCTGTGTTTATGTGTTTGGTTTACAGTTGTGATAGGTCTATGTGGGACTGGGTTTGTGGTGTATGTGGTTACCTTCTCCTCCTGACTAGTTTTGACAGTACTGAGTTGGGGAAGCTCAGCCTCCGGTTTGGATACATGGTTGCATCTCTCACATATATTTGTATTTATTGGGGGGAGTTGTGGGTTGTCTGTGTACTTGGGGCAGGTGTCACATTGCCTCTGGATTCACAGATTCTACTTGTTGTGGCTGGCCTTAGTGGATTGTATGTGTGGACATATTTTATTGCCATACTACTGATCAGTGATTACTTCCCTTTTATGTTTGCTCTATCATGTAGTAGCTTCCTCATTCTCTTGCATGGTTTGGTAGTGGCTGGAGTCCAGCATGCCAGATGCCTGCGTGTATGGCATTGTGTCTTGTTGTTATTTGTGATTGCATACTCCAAGCATTCCTGGCTGTGTTCATGGAATGCCTGTATAACATGTTCTGCGGTGTGTCCCATATTCTGCACTTGCACAGGGCCTTTCGTGGATTCCACATCGGTTTGGAGGGGTGCAACCTATGCTTTACACATGTTTTTCACTGTGGTTTTCTGGCCAGGGACTGTGGTCAGGATGTGTATATCCAGTGTGATTACTCTATGGTCTGGTCTTACCAGTGAGGGATACACTTCTCATCTTGCCATCCAGTACACATGTTGCTGATTATCACATCCAGTATGCCTACCCCTCTTGTGGGAGTGGTACGTTGTTCCTGGGCATTTTGGTTTATGGATTCTGGGAACTTTTCTCCTACTGTGTTGGTGCTAGTATAATGCTCACAGTGTATGTCTGGGTATTTTCAGTCAAGCAATATAATGTGGTTTGGGGGGCTTGATACATTCATATATTCCAACATAGGCCAGGTGCAGTTCCTGGTATTAGGACAGTAGTCTGCAGCAGGCTATATACTGGGAGGCGGTTTTAGCCATTGGTATTTGACCATGGCTAATCCATGCTGCTTCTTGTTGTGGTACCAACATGGGGGTGTGGTTATCCTTGACATTTATTGCTAGTCACCCTCCTTTTGTAGCTTGTTCCATGTTTTGCAGCTGTACAGCACAGTATGAGGTGTGACCTGGTAGTGTTAGGATGCTGATGTGAGCCTTGACCCAGTTTTCTATTACAGGACTGATATCTACATTCTCCATACTGTGTGCATTTACACTGCACAGATCTTGCTGTTTAGACTTCTGGCATTGGGTAGCATTACATGTAGGTTCCTATCCCTTGTGGTACCTATGAAGGTGGGTTTGTGTTTTGAGACTTACCTATTCAGGGCATGCTGTGGGTACTGACAGCCTTTGCCAGTATCCATGGGGCCTGGACTGATAGGTGCACGCCACCCCTAGCAGGTGGTGCATCATGTCATGCTCCGCATGTCTTCCCAGGCTGGAACACATTGGCTCTCCTTTGACTAACTGCATTACTTCAGCCAGTTATTGCAATTGATCATCCCATCGTCATTTTGTGGCTTCATGCTTGGTGAGGGTGGATGTTAGTCAGGGTCCTCAGGTGTGCATATAGTACATGGTGTTACATTACTTAACACATGGCATTCATGCCTCAGGTGGTGCTGCAGGGCTGCCTCTGTCGGATGCGCATATTACACTCCCTGTACATGTTTGTGAGCAGGTCATGTCATTTTAGGCATCCCTGTTATTATTTGAGTGAGTCAGAGGGGGTATCATTCCCAGGGTCCCTACTGAGCCAGTGTATGTGCTATGCGTTGCCTCTTTGCCAAGGCCAGGGCATACTGGGCATGCCTCCTTCTGCCTACTGGGGCAGGCTCAGGTTGTTCCTCCTCCGAGTCACGCTCTGCCTGTGATGGCCTTGGCAATGGTGGGGGGCTGTTTGGCCCAGCCCTATGCTGGTCCTGCTGCAGCTGTTTTCGCAAGATCATATTATGTAGCATAGCACATACCATGACAATTTGGGTACATGTAGTTGGTGTGTACTGCAAGGCTCCACCAGATGTGTCCAGACACCGGAACCATGACTTGAGCAGCCCAAACACACGCTCTATTACATTACGTGTTTGTGCATGTGCCTCATTATGGCGTTCCTGTTCAGGTGTGTGTGCGTTTCTGATGGGTGTCATCAGCCACGGCTCCAGTGCATAACCTGCATCCCCACTAGGTGTCCGTGTGGGATGTCCCCATTGGCAAATGTCTGGTACAGCTGCGTCAAATGCCAGATGTGGGAATCATGGTAACTCCCAGGGCAGCCAGCACACACATTCATTATTATGCCCTGGGCATCACACACGACCTGGCAGTTGATGGAGCGGAAGCCCTTGCGGTTAATGTAGGCCCTACCCCGCTCACCGGCTGGTGCTTTGATGCGTATGTGCGTGCAGTCTATTGCACCCACTACCTCAGGGTATTCCGCTATTTGCTGGAAGAGACGCATATTGCTGGCCAATACCTCACAGGCATTGGGGAAATATACATGATCACCGACAATACATGATCACCGACATGTGCTGACATGGCATCCAGGAACTGGTGCAGTACCCTGGATGCTGATGCCTGTGATATCCCCATCATATCACCAGTTGGTCTTTGGAAGGTACCTGTTGCTAGTATTCTTAGGCCAACACATACCTTGGTTTCCACTGGGATGGGTTCCCCTCTGTTGGTTCTGTGTGTGAGGCGTGGCCTGCACAGCTCAACTATTTGCTGCAGGAGCTCTCTGTCCACTCTATAGCGCTCTACTATCTCCAGCTCATGTAACCCGTGGTAGGTGACCCTGGGCCTGTACACTCTTCTCCGTCTCCTCACTGTGGGTTGTCTGGCACCATCTGCATTGTCACCACCCTCAGCAAGTCGCCTATGTCTCATTATGACAGCTATGACAGCCCCTAACATTTCTGCTCTGAGTTCAGCTTTTTCAGTTTTCACTTCTAATAGCTTACTCCTGTCTTGCAGTGTCTCTGGAGAGAAACATCCTGCACTGCTGTTTGCAGAGTTTTAAGTGCTGGGCTGGGCTACTATTCTGCCTGTGTAATTGCCTGCTTCTAATTGTTTTCACCTGCTAGCTCCAGCAGTATTCCCTGCTAGCTTCCTACTAATTCTGTTGCTTCCTTTTTCCTTTCTGTTTCCTCAGGGGGGAGCAGCGTGCATACCAGCAGATGCACGCTCACAGGGGCTTACACGCGCGCACACATGCTTACATGGTTCAGGATCTGCCTATTCGGGTTTAAACGCGGGCACACCAGCGCAAACAGTGTTAAACATCTACCAACACACTCCCACATGCTCAGTCTGCCTTACACGTGCGCACACTACCCTACTCGCGCTTCATGGTGCACATGCGCATGCACCCAGCAAGAAACTTTGGTGTAAGTAACAGTGTACACCTTCCATTTCTTGACTTTCCCATGCTTATCTTGTGGCACTCCTCTTTCCCTGATCTGTGTCTGTCATCTGTCATGTTACACTGACCTCCAATGAACTGCATTTGTTTCTACCATTCCCCCCTGTGATGTCACCTATCTCCTACTCTATTCCTCCCCCTTATGTATCTCTTACACTACTCAGACTGTGCTCATTTGCTATGTGACTGTGGGATTCAGTATCCTAACCCTCATTTACATGAGATTGCCTACTAATGCTTAGTTACATGTCTTACACTCAGCTTCCCCCCTTAGCAACCACTACACGGTGGCCATGTTGTTTTTGGTCTGCTGGTCCCTGCATTGTCATTCCATGTATTGCATAAATCCCACATTTGTGGGTTTATAACCTTCATTTTTATGTTTTATACAGCGCAGCCCATTTGCGCGGGGCTGCGCTGCGTTTAAACAATTATATTTTTATTATTTTTGCATCGGGTTACCTTGCCAATGGCCACATATTTGGCCATTGGCATGCTGCCTGACACATATGCACCCTTTATTTGGAGCTGACATGGCTCTGTTGTGATTTTTGTAGAAACGTACTCTGTTGTCAACTGAGTACATTTCTGCAGCTAAAACGGCTCTTACACGGGCTGGTTTCTGCTTCGTGGATCGCTAATATACCTCATTTGCATACCTTTCGGCTGCAAGTGAGGTATTTAGCATATCCACGCCCAGTCAGTGTAAGAGACGTTTTAGCTGGTCTCTTACACGGAGTTTAGGGCTGTTCCTGGATCATGAGGCTTGCATGGAGTGTTACACGTCTCTTACACTCTGTGCAAGCCTTCGTGAATCCTGTCCATTAGTCTATTTCTAATCTTTTGGTAGGAAATGATTAATAAAAGTAAATAGTTAATTCAACAGCTGCAAAGAGTTAATGAAAGAGTTCTAAGTCATAAATTAAATTCTGTGATCACAAAAGAATAAATTAATCAAGTTAAAACTAAAGCAGACACAGCCCATAACTGATAAAATATTTTCACAGAATGGTCTACAAAAGAAAAAATTGTTAGACGCATTCAGTTTTAGTAGTAATACTTGATATCATTGTATTAACTATGTAAAATTGCATTTTGACTTGTTGCATCAAAAGAAGACTAAAGGTTTTGTTCCCTATAAAGTGTTTTGAGTATGTTTTAAAATAAAACAAAAGAGGGAATTGATAGACTATGCTCAACAAGGTATTAAGGTTGAAAGTAATTCTGCTACAAATATGTAACATAAATAAGATATAAAATAAAGCTTGCTTAAATTTAGAAATAGAGTTTAGCAATTTGTGATTAGCATCCATACTAAATGACTGTGGCTTGAAAAATAAGGAATCTGCTTAATGGACATGTTTCTTTACAGACTCAGCAAAATGTAAAAAAATAAGAATGTGTGTATTTCACACTGTCACTAAGAAACCTGATCTCTTACAGACTTAGCAAAAATGTAAAAAACAGGATGTATGTATTTCACACTGTCAGTAAGAAAGCTAATCTGCTTTCTTAAAGACTGGACAACAGGACATTTCTATCATATGACACTGTTAACCAAGGAAGTTTGAATGATCAAGTCGGCATTTGTATGTGTTTTTCCTCAAGGTGTTTCCTTAAAAGACAATGTCAGCATTATTTCTCTACAGGATGAAAACATGTTTTTCTGCAAACACCAGCAAACAGATGTTCTTATACAAAGTCCAAAATAGAATATCATGGAGAAAAATGGGATGTAAAACTACTGTAAAGAGACTATAGCAGATAACATTGTTAGAGATATATTTTTTTTGTATTGTATCTCTCATATCATCCATGCTGTTTGAGAAGTAAAGTAGTACAGTGTAACTAAAGCTGCAACAGTAGTATGTGTGGTTTGTTTATAAAAAAGTTATTTATTGGTTACTGCTCAGAGTTTGGTGCTGCATCAGTGTACACTTTGCAAGTTTCTGTGGGCAACAGACTGTAAATGCAATTATAACTAGACTTTGATTTCAGCAGAATCCAGCCAGCAAGACCTAGTGTCTTAAGAAGACATTGGATCCATCACAGTAAGCAGCACCTTGATACTTAATTTTTCAGGGGGTTTCAACTATCTTGTATGTTATGTTACCTTTTGTTATTGCTGTGTAATAAATATGTGATATGGGGTTACAACATTTAGGACAGTTTTGGTTCTTGTATTATTATTATTGACTTTGAAGCTAGTACCAACATTATTGCCTTTATTGCAGTATTGAGTAGGTTGTGAATTACATAACTCTACTGAAAAAATTTGTACGTATTGTGATACACATTGTCTATATGTTTTAAAACTGTCATGCCTTTTAGAAGGTTTATTTATTTATTTATTTATTTATTTAATGTATTTGTTAATTACTTTAGTGGGTGTGGGTATGTTTGATTGGCTAATTATTTGTGAGGAGGGAAATTAATATGTTTTTAGGAATACGTTTTTAAACAATGGAGTTATTACTTGATTTTGTCTGCAGAAGTCCGGCCACTAGACCAGACGAAAAGTGCTTCACATTACTGTTTTTTCCTGTTTGTTTTATTAAATACTTAAGTGGTTTAGTGCCTCCCTTTGCCTTTATTTTAGATTTTACTTGTTTGTTCCTCTTGTTTTCCCCCTTCCACCTGTTTTAGCTTTGCTTTCCTTTATCACTGCACCCCATCCCACCTGTGTAAATGATGGCTGTGAACTGCCAACCCCTCTGCCTTGTGAGGGGAGGGGAGATGGTAATATGTGATGTGCAGCATAGCCAGTCAGTGCACTGTACTGGATAGCCTGGGTGTGCTAATACATAAATGTGTTTTATTCATGTGGCGTTCTTGTCACAGCCCATAGTTGTGGATCAGATGCCACCTGTTTGCCAGTGCTACAATGTACTGTGTTAACTTATGCCTTGCATAGAGTGCCACTGCTGCCAGCTCCTCTGACAACTCCTCACCCTGCTCCTCCTCTTACTGCCGCAGGTATGTTTGGTATGCTATGGTGTCCTCACTTTCTAACTGGTGTTACAGCATCATATTGTACGCCATGGCACAGACAAATGTCTTATTGCAAGTGTCTGGAGCATATTGCAGTTTGCCACCAGCTGTATCCAAATATTGGAAGCTGACCTTCAGAAGTCCATACTTATGTTCAACAGTGTTCCCTGTTTTATAACAGTGTTGTGTTATGCACCATCACTATCTTGATCTGGGGACTGTGGATAGTGGCCATCAGCTATGGTTCCAAGGCTTAGCCTGCATCACCTGCAACACAAAAGAGTTGACATTATTATGAGAGGGCTACTGCCTATATTCACGGGATCCTCATGGCAAGGACTGTGTGGGTGGAAGTGTGTGTATCTACCTACTAAATGACCCTATAAAAAGTCATCTTGCATGAAACGCTGGTATAAGTTGCACATATTCCTCATGTGAAAATCATGGGAGCTGTCTGAATGGCACAAAGATGCAGTTTTATATAATACTGTGTGTGTGTGTGTGTGTGTGTGTGTGTCTGTGTGTGTGTGTGTGTGTGTGTGTGTGTGTGTGTGTGCACTACACACCACCTGGCAGTTGATGCAGTGGATGTCCTTCTGGTTGATATACCAGACACCATGTAGAGTACATGGAACCTTATCAGCACTCTAGTTGCAGTCAGTGGCCTCCAGAACCTCATATAAATTGGTTTTATCATACAGTGCCCACATAATAAGGACAATGTCCTCTTTTGTTTGTGTTAACAAAATATGCTCCTCTGCTTGCTGCAGCATCACATCAAGGAATTTATGTTGAAGTCTTGAGACCAACACTTGTGAAATATCTAACGTGCGCTTTATCAGTTGCTGAACAGTCCCAGTAGAAAGGATGGTTAATGTTACACAGACCTTCATATCCACTGGTGTAGGCAGTCCATGCAAACTTTTTGATGCCATGTGAGGATTGCACAAGTCTGTATGATGTCAGTGTCAGTACTATAGAAGATGGCATTGTCCTGGTCATGAAGGTGATAGCATGTTAGGCAGTGGCAGACTTATCTCTAACATGGAGGGAGATGACACAGAACATCATAGATGGTGGCCACTAACATGTCCAGTAGGAAAGTAAAGAGTGTTCTGTAGCCCAGCAAGGATACAAAACTTATATAGGTTTGCATGTACCTAGACCTGTAGCTGTCCTGAAAGATGTGTTCAGTAATATATTTTGCAGCCTGATTTTCTTCCGTCTGCTTCTAAGAAGCTTGCATATTTATACAGTATCAAGGATTCCATAAATATTTTTATACAAACCCTTTGGCAGATCCAGATGTTTTGTCTGTGGACCCCAACAACAGAGCTGTTTGTGATGATATATGTTTCACAGGTATTGTATGGATAGTTGAAATCATCCAAGAAACATTGTTGGGTTCAATAGTGAGGAATAATTTGTTTAGGTACACCACTTGGGCTGCTGGTATTGTATAGGTGCTACACTATGATGTTGCATGTAGTTTTGTTCACCGTGAGAAGAATATGGAGGAGTTTCAAGATCATTGTGCTGCCTTAAGAGTCTGGAGGTGAGAAGGCTTATTAGGTATATACTCACACCCCCTTCAGGTCTGAAAAAGTTGTAGGCATTAAAAATCCTGCATTGCAGAGGTGCTTTTGCTGTACTAGAAATGTGTGTCAGTAACTAGACAGATAGTTAAGAATGCCTGTAAGGAGCACTGCTGCTTGTTTAGACTTCTAGCATTGAGCAGTGCCATCTTTATGATTTTGATTAACTATGTAGGTAATTTAAGGAGACTGACCTTGCCTAAAAAGATACTAAGAAGAAGAAGAAGACTTGACCATTAAACGGAAGTCATGAGGAGATATGTGCAGGCCATCCCTAACAAAGCAGCTGGTGTTGTCAATCGTCTCTTCCTAGGCTGATATTGATATTGAATCCCCTTAGAGTGACACTAGTAGTTAAGCTAATAGTTGAAGTCCTTTATCTTTTGTTTGTGTTATGATATAATTTTTGGAGATGGTAGTATGCAGCTGAATACTAGTTTCACACCCATTTCAGATACGTATTCTGAGAGCACCATCATGGACCTCTTCATATGATAGAAGGAGGTTTGTCTCGAGTCATTCACTCCCGTGTGCATTTTGACCGGGTCATATGTGTACCTTGGATATAGGGTCTTGAGGGGCCCTAGTGACATTGCAGATCCTGGGACCTGAGAGTTAGGTAGCTACTACTCTCTTCCTTGCTCATCCTGGCGAGTGGAGCATTTATGTATCTGACGGTAGAGTCACCTACGATCAGGATATTGCCAAATGCTGACAAGTATCCAAATCACCTTCATCCTCCTCACTGAGGCATCGTGCTTTGGGAATCTTGTCAAATGTAAGGACTGCAACATTGTGATGAACATAGTGCAGTTGTGTTATGAACTTACCGTAATTGTAGTTGTTTGATTTAATTTAACTGTTTTCCTTTGGGGTGGACCTGGAACATTTTAGACTTCACCATCTGTTTTACTAGCGCTCTGTTACTGAGATTATTTATCTGACTGCTGCGAGACAAGAAAGATCAGAAGATAGCATTGGCTGATGCACCCTTTATACCACTGGCGCACTTAGTCTTAATGAGAAGGCACTGGGCAAAGCCCTAGGGAAAGGGAAAGTCCTGGTCGGCTATGAGCTGCCTGCATACAGGATATCCCAAATGTGCAGAATGTAATAGTGAATCAGCTTGAACATTTCTGGTAGGTTCCTAGGACAACTCCACTTTCTCATTGGTCTGTATGGGTGTATGTCAAACATGTATGAAGGAGATATGAGGCTTTAGAACCTTGGCCAGCTCTCATCTTCAGTCAGTTAAAGGTACAACAGCTGGAACATTGGTCCAGAAGGGGCTGGATTCAAGTCCTAGTCAAAGCATGCACTTCTTTAGTATTGTGCTCCTAGACATTGACCAGGGCCTTGCAGTTCTAGTTGAGAAAGTTTGTTGATGAACTGTACCCCCCTTTGTCCAATCATGTTGGAAAAGGGAATTTTGGCATGTTTTCAAATATAAGGGGTGTAGCAGGTATGAAAACTTCTGTGTACATGCATAGTCACTGTTTTTTCAGTAAGTAGAGCTCATGTCTTTAGGTTGATTAAGGACTACTAATACAGAAAGCTGAACTGTGTTCTTTTAACTTCTGCTGTTAGTTTCTTAACTGCCAAGCCTTTAGTAGGTGAGAAATGCACCTGTGGGTATGTAGTGTCATTTCTTACTGCAATTAAATTCTGATCTGATGTTATCTTTTCTGTCCTCAACCTGTGAGTTATCAGATCTAACTTGGATACAATGACGGCACCTTCAGAATCTTCAGTCCTGAAGCTCCACCTCCTCTATCCATTATTCATCCTCTGTCTGTCCTTAGATCTCATTTGCTAACGTCGACTTCAGATCATGGTCTCGGAGCTCCATTGACAAGTATCCTTCATTGTGCTTTTTTTCTACTTTTTCATCTCCTGTACCTTTTATTAATAATTTTGTGTGTAGGGATCGGTTTAGCTTAGGGTTAGTGTGTTAGGTTAGGATTATTTTTTTTTTGTGTTAGTTAGGTAGAGTTTAAGTGTTCTGTCCTTCTGTTAAACAAAAAAAATGTTTTTCTCTTGCTATTGTTAATAGTAGTGTTAGTGGTATTTGACTTATAGTAGTGTTGCTATAGTTATTATACTTGCTATAGTTGTTGCAGTGCTTAGATATATTTTGTAGTTTTTGTAGCTTAGCATACAGTGTACTGTTTTCTATCCTATTACAGTGATAATAGCTAAAGCTTCAGTGTTCAAGAAAGTCCACTTGTGGGCACATATTGCCCCCACAGGACACCCACAAAATGGGTATATACTGTTTTGGGGCTGCGCACTTCGACCTCAGTCATCAGGCCTGTGTATCATTTGGTGCTAGAGCCCTGAATGAAGGAAGGGCCACATTACTGTGAAAGGTCTTCTCCAGCCCTCAGCTGCTGCTCTTTCTTTTTTCCTGAGTATGATGCTAGAAAGAAAGGAGAAAGAGAAACCAAAGGAAAAGGCTTAGAGTAAAGACGGGGAAAAGTGCAAAGTCTCTTCCTCTTCCACTGAGGGCCAGATGGATTTGAAGATTCATCAACTTCCATCTCCCGCTCCATTGGGTCTTTAGGTTGCTTCTCAGCCCTGATCCCCTGTCATTACAATCCTGGAGTCAGAGTCCTCCCAAGTCCCCAAGTCTTAGTATTCCCAATGCCTTCCAATCCAAGGACCCTTCTGACTCTTTGGGCAGTTTCATTCCCCCCTTTTGTCTGATTGCTCTGGTGGAAATTTTCTCAGAACCCTGTCCCTCCTCAACTCAGGTTCACGCTTCACCATTCCAGATACAAACCTCAGATCCAACAACCCAAAGATTGTCTAAGCTACCTTCCATGGTTTCTTCTAAGTCTTCTAGGTTGGTTGGCAGTATTAAGTCATCAGATTTGGAGAAGCTGATGCATTCCTTTCTTCAGGCCCAGAAGAACATTTGATTCATTCATACCTCCGAGGTCAGAGTCTGGGGCTCTACCAGTTCAGTTTTTGTTGTTCCTCCCCAGGTTCCCTTGGTTCCAGGGATGTCAGGTCAGACTGCTCACCTGCCCTCCCCCTAGTGTTGCCAATGGCTTTGACACATCTGACATCACCTCAGTCTTTGGCGTTCTTCACTCCAGCCTTTTCAGAGGTGAGTGCTCCTCAGAGCCAAAGGAATGGGGCTGGTGGTCCAGGGTCTGGTTTGAATTTCTGGGTTTGAGTCAGCCTTGCCCCTGGGCACCTCAGCCCTTGATAGATCGGCTCCAGTCTTGACATTGGAGCTGGCCGAGTCAGCATTGAGTATTGGTGTTTTGCTCAAATCCAAGGAGTGCCAAGTACATTTATCTGGTTTCAGTTTTGGCCTTTGACCAGGGGAGAGGATTCTTTCCCATTAGGAGATGAGAGGCTTGGCAGCTATGTTGGATCTATCCCAATCCCTTCTTCATTCTGTATCCTTGGCTACACACCAGCTGGCTCTGGGGCAGCCTGCATTGCTAAGTCTCAAGGTTTATTTGCATTCAGAGCCCCCCACCTCTTCTGTGTCTCCTCCCACTTATCCTCTCAGGGAAGTTAATAGGTAGAGTAAGTGCAAGAGGAAGCATTTAGTTTCCCCTGAGGAATGCCTCACTGAAGGTACTAACCTCGATGAAGGGGAAGGCTCTCTCAAATCCCCCCACAAAGATGTCTCCTGTGGCAATTTTCTCAAATTATTCTAACATTGTGGGGGTGGACCACCAAAGTCTCTTCCCTGGAGGAGTCAGTTTTTCTTGAGGTTTTTGACACAGACGCATCCACATCTTGTGTAGTTCCTGTGTTGAATGTTGTTGTCGACCTGGTTTCTCAGAGGGCATGGAGAGAGAACCCAGTGTAGTGGAATCAGTTAAAGGGAAACCTGACAAAATGTTGGTCCCCCCCCCCCCAAGACAGACCCCAGTGCCCCAGTGGAGCAAGGATCTGGCTGTGGACACCATTATGGTTGCAGTGGCCACCAAAAAGGACATATCTAAAGAGAGTTCCTTGGTCCATCCATCTATCCACCCAACAGAGGATCACTGGCTTTTTATCAGCTGGGAACGCACATGCATGCTTCAGCCACATTTGCTTTACATGTGCTGAATTACCTTGCCCATTTGCCAAAACTTAAGAAGGACCTTATCTCGGAAATGTCAAAGGTCATAAATATGTGGAGCCCCTGAATGTTCAGAATACTCTAGAGGCTCAGTTGTCGATGTTGCAGTCTAAATCTGACATTTTTATGAGGTTGTTGACCAGTGCGACAGATGAAACATCCTGTGCAGCAGGCACTGGTATAACTATAAGCCTTCATGCCTGCACTTTTACAGTTTTGCGGACTGTTTCTAGGTGCCTTTATCAACACTCCATTTGATGGTCCTTCCCTGTTTGGTCCAAAGGTCAACGAGATGCTTGGAGTGAGCAGGATGGATTCACAAGTCATAGCAACCTTCCCAGGATGTCCCTAGTTGACAGTTTTCTCCATGGCAGATGGGGCAACTACAATGGATGCCACCCATAGTGCAGGGGAGGTCCACAGAACCAGGGCTTTCATGGGACATTTTCAGGAACGTCCTTCCACAGCCCATGGAGGCTTGCCCAGCTGCCATATTTTTAAGGCAGTCTGGGGACATCTGACTCTGCACCCAAGAGATTGGGAGGCCATCATGTCAGATACGTGGGTTTTGAGAGTGATATCCAGAGATGATAAAATTCCATTTTTGTTCACCCAAAGGACTCCCAAAAATCCCCTGTCATTGTGGTATCTTGTCAGCGAAGCGGCAGTGGAAATCCAAAAACTGCTTCTCAACTGAGTCATCCAAGAGGCCCCACCTGACCAATAAGGATCCTGGGGTCTATTAGAGATTTCTTTTAGTACCAAAGAAAAACAAGGACCTCAGACCCATTTTGGGTCTCAGCAAGTTGAACTGATTTGTAAAAGCAGAGCAAGTTCTGGATGGTTACAGTACAGTCCATTGTACTTCTCTTGAGGAAGGATGACTTGATTTGCTTGGTAGATCTCAAGGATGCCTGCCATCACATAATGATTGCAAGGTATTCCAGGAAGTTTTTGCACTTTCGGTTAGGAGCCAGTCAGTAACAGTTTCAAATGCTACCCTTTGGCCTTACCACAGCTCCCTGGGTGTTCAACAAATACATGACAGTAGTAGCAACCTGGCTCAGACTGCAGGAGTTCCAGGTCATCCCATTCTTGGGTGATTGGCTTCTGACCGCTACCACAAAGATGTCATTAATCAAGCCCTAAGATTCCTTGCTCCAGCTGTGCCTGTCTCTGATCTTCACTGTAAATTACTAGAAACCAGTTCAAGCACTAGACTTTATCAGTTGCTGTTTAGATATGGTCAGTCAATCCAAACTTTAATTGCTTCTGACATCATTCTGGTTTGTAACCCCCCAGCACCCTCACTTCTTTTTCTCCTTGGGCATTAGGCTTCCTCTGTTTATCTGTTTCCGTTGGCAAGATTCCACATGCAAGTACTACAGTGGACTCTGGCAGATCAGTTGTCTTATCTGACTCATCCTGTGAATTTTTCCAGTTTCTCTAATGAACATCTGTAGTCACCTCATTCGATTGTGGCTGGAGTCTTCCTTGGTCTCTGCAGGTCAACCTTTTGTTCTTCACAAACCTCAGGCCATGGTGGCCACAGATGCTTCTCTTCTGGGACTGGGGGCATTTTGAAGGAAGACTGCCAAGGGCACCTGGTATGAGATCAACTTCATGTCTACATTTTGAAGATGAGGGCAGTTCTCCTAGCCTTTCAGGACTTCTCCCGAAGAGTGTGATTGCCATTCAGACCAACAATACGATAGTGATATGGTATCTGAACAAACAGGGAGGAAATTCAGTCCTACCTCTTTGTTGAGAGGCCATGAGCATCCGGCAATGGGCAGTGTCCTGTCAACAGTTTCTGACCACAGTGCACATTCCTGGGAAATCCAATATCCTGGCTGATAGTTGGAGCAGACTCATACGGAGATAGTGACTCTGATTTTCAGGCACTGGGGCACCTCTGACTGTGATCTCTTTGCTGCCCACAACATGAAATGTAGCTGTTTGTACACCCTGATCCCAGCAGAGGGACAGTCACAGTGAGACACTCTTCCGCATGCTTGTTCTCCAGTATGTCTATCCTCTGACCTTTCTTATCAAATTTCAGAAAGAGGCCCATTGCAGAGTGACTGTCATCCTCATTTCCTTATTCTGGTCCTGACAAGTTTGATTCCCCTTCCTTTGTCCTTGCCTTATTCATCTGCCATGTATTCTGGACCCTTTCATGGATCTAATTTCTCATCCTTTGGGCCTACCTCAAGTGAACTTTCTATCCTCAAACTAACTACTTGGTCTATCCAATTCTGATTATAGCCGGGATACAAAACTCTGTAAGTGTTATTCACATCCTTTCTTCCTCCCAGAAGCCTTACACTAGAAAGGTTTTATGCCAGTAAGTGGAAGAGGTTTTCCATTTGGGCCTGTTCCTAGGGTTTGGATCATTTTTCAGCATTCTTGGATGCTATTCTGGCTTTCTTGGCTCATCTGTTTCACTCTGGTCTAAGTTACTCTGCCATTAAAGTGCAGTTGGCACCATTATCAACTTTCACGTTGGCATGGGTAATAAGCTTTCTGAGGCCTCTTTGAGAGGTACCTTTTAATTACGTCCACGTATTTGTGACCCGGTTCCTCCTTGGGACCTCAGCCTGGTCTTGCAAGTTCTTTGCAGACCTCCTTTTGAACCAGCAACCACAGTGTCTTCAAAATGTTTGTCATGAAAAACTCTTTCTGGTAGCTGTTACTTCAGCAAAAAGAGTAAAGCACTATCCTCTATTCCCCCTTGTCTGATTTGCCATAAGGGGTAGAGTTACCTTAAGGACGAGTATTTTGCCCACGCTTGCTTCTGGGTCTATATTGAATCAGCCCATTCATTTATCTGCTTCAGTTTCCCAAATATTGGCAACAAGGGAGAGTATTTACTCCACTGATTGGATGTTCATCAACAACTGAGATTCTCTTTGGACAGAACCAAACATTTCAGGAAGTCTAACTAGCTTTTTATCTCTCTTTCCAGAATGCATCTTGGTAAGCCCATTTCTAAAGTGGCCCTATCCAGATGTCTTTCCAGTTGTATCTCCTTTGCATACTCCCTGAAAGGAATTTCTGTACCTTTTAAGCCTAGAGCTCATTCCACCAGAGCTGTTGCTACTTCAGCTGCCTTTTTTTGCACAGGCTTCTACTGATGATAGCTACTTGGTGTAACACTCATACCTTTCAGTCTAGGTCTAGAGCTTCTTTTGGTCCCACTGTTTTGCTGAACGTTCTCTCCTAGGACCACCCTAGGGTTGTTACTGGCTGGGGACTGTGTCCCACAGGTTGAGATGGATGGAAAAGATAACATCAGATACCATAACAATATACCCACATTTTCTTCTTCTACCCTTCTCAACCACCCCTCTCTCATTACCGTCTCAAAATCATCACTTTTGTTTGTTGCTCCTGACCGGCTGTGTGAACTAGCCTTGTAGCTATAAGTGAGAGGGCTCTTATGCTGCCCTTTACTTATTTCCTGTTTAAATTGTAACATGGTAAAATGTTGTAGGAGCAACAATGGGGCAAACTTGATCTGAGAAGAGATAGAGTAAGGAGTTATGGGTACAGGAGGCTGAGCTACAGGACTGAAGATGCCAGTGTCAGATCTGATTGTAACCTTCTTTGTAACAGATGAAATGTAGTCAGCAGATGGGTTTAGCTGTTGCCTGTGGTGAAATAAGACCAAATGGGTTCTGTAATTATCTAGATTATTAGCATTCACTGTCAGATTAGCAAGGAGGAAGTAAGGGCAGCTATGAAGAGGATGAAGAATGGAAAGGCTGTTGGCCCAGATGACATACCAATGGAAGCATGGAGGTGCTTAGGAGAAATGGCAGTGGAATTTCTAACTAGATTGTTTAATGAAATTTTGGAAAGTCAGAGGATGCCTGAGGAGTGGAGAAAAAGTGTTTTGGTGCCTATCTTTAAGAATAAGGGTGATGTGCAGAGCTGCAGTAACTACAGAGGGATAAAACTGATTAGTCACAGCTTGAAGTTATGGGAAAGAGTAGTGGAAGCAAGGTTAAGAAGGGAGGTGATGATTAGTGATCAGCAGTATGGTTTCATGCCAGGAAAGAGCACTACAGATGCAATGTTTGCTCTGAGAGTGTTGATGGAGAAATACAGAGAAGGTCAGAAGGAGTTGCACTGTGTCTTTGTAGACTTGGAGAAAGCATATGACAGGGTGCCTAGAGAAGAGTTGTGGTATTGTATGAGGAAGTCGGGAGTGGCAGAGAAGTACGTAAGAGTGGTACAGGATATGTACGAGGGTAGTGTGACAGTGGTGAGGACTGCAGTGGGAGTGACAGATCCGTTTAAGGTGGAGGTGGGATTACATCAAGGATCAGCTCTGAGTCCTTTCTTATTTGCAGTGGTGATGGACAGGTTGACAGATGAGATCAGACAGGAGGCCCGTGGACTATGATGTTTGCAGATGACATTGTGATCTGTAGTGAGAGTAGGAATCAGGTTGAGGAGACTCTGGAGAGGTGGAGATATGCTCTAGAGAGCAGAGGAATGAGGGTCAGCAGGGCTAAGACAGAATATATGTGTGTAAATGAGAGGGAGGGTAGAGGAATGGTGAGGATGCAGGGAGTAGAGTTGGTAAAGGTGGACGAGTTTAAGTACTTGGGATCAACAGTTCAGAGTAATGGTGAATGTGGAAGAGAGGTGAAGAAGAGAGTACAGGCAGGGTGGAATGGGTGGAGAAGAGTGTCAGGAGTGATTTGTGACAGACGGGTATCCGTAAGAGTGAAAGGAAGGTCTACAAGAGTGTAGTGAGACCAGCTATGTTATATGGGTTGGAGACAGTGGCATTGACAAAAGGCAGGAGTCAGAGCTGGATGTGGCAGAGTTAAAGATGTTAAGATTTGCAATCGGTGTGACTAGGATGGATAGGATTAGGAATCGGTATATTAGAGGGTCAGCTCATGTTGGACAGTTTGGAGACAAAGCAAGAGAGACGAGATTGCGTTGGTTTGGACATGTGCTGAGGAGGGATGATGGGTATATTGGGAAAAAGATGCTAAGGATGGAGCTGCCAGGTAAGAGGAATAGAGGAAGGCCTAAGATAAGGTTTATGGACGTGGTGAGAGAGGACATGCAGGCGGTTGGTGTGACAGAGCAAGATGCAGAGGATAGGAAGAAATGGAAAGAGATGATCCGCTGTGGCGACCCCTAACGGGAAAAGCCGAAAGAGAATGATGATGATTAGCATTCACTGTCAGAAAATTGAAGAGCCCCTTATCCTTTCCTATTCTGCCATTTATCTGTATTCAGTCTTTTTTCACAGTTTCTCAAAAGATGATTAAGTAGCATAACTGAAATCCGTTACTGATGATAAATTATTTTACCAGCTCCAGAAGACATACAAGGAGCTTGTGGCATCTTGAGCTTTGCTGTTTAGAATACAGGTATTGATGGGTTCAGTAAAAGTTTGGCAGGATTCATTATAAAGTACATCTGTTTATGAGAGCACTAATCAGATTGTAATGTGTACCGAAAGATGATGGTGGAGCTCATTATGTGGTCATTCTCGATATGCAGCTTGCAAGCAAGAAAGTTGTGACAAAGTAATAATAGTATTTCTTCATCTTCAGATGACACAGGAAGAATCAATGTATATAAGCCAACTGTGGGGCTTTGATTGGCAAATATAGAGGTAAATGAACAAGGTTTCATGGTGAACAACATTCCTGAAGAAAAGCAAATTTTGGCATTGCTCAGTCTTGTGTCTGCCTTCATGTATGAACTACTTTGGAACATCAGTCAGCTAGGAGAACCAAAACATAAAGTTAGAGGCAAATCATTGACTTGTTAGAGATATTTTCACCTAACAACACTGACAATAATGGAAATATAGCATTTTAATAGTTTCAACCAGAAAGCCGATGGTACTGTGACAGTATAGTACACATTTGGATAAAACACTAAAATACAGATTCGTTAGTGGTGTTTACAGTAAAGCTCATCAGAGAAAAATGTTTTTTGAATCAAACGTAATGTTTCCAAGAACACTGGAAATATGGCAGTGAGCATGGAAACAGTAGACAGACTGCACAAGTGTTGAGGAAGCATGAGGCAGTTGTATGCACAGTATTAAAACCTGAAAACTTAGCCAGCTACAGTGGCATAGAGACAGAATTTCCTGACTACAACCCAGTCAGCCTGAGATTGATGATTGATGTGTCAGGAGGAAGAATGGACAGAGCAGGACTCGTACAGCTGCAGTGCACATTCTGGGCTGGGCTTTCAATTCACCAAGACACTGCTTGGTGGTAACCTTCCTTAATAAGTATTCAGGAGAATGCACTCAAAGGAGGAAAGGCATAGGGTCCCTGTGGTGACACAGGTAGGTCATCCCCTGCCAAAAGTTAGCCATATAAAAGCTCTCATTACTGGGCTGCTGAAGAGGGCACAAGCATATTCCATGGCTCCCCCCTACCTTGCAGTTGTGTGCCACATGCATGCTACACTGAGGTAGTTTTCTAGTACTTAGAAAAAGTGGGCAGAGTCTGGCTGGGGGAGACTTGATGGGTCAGCAGGCATGGGACAAAAACATTTATAAAAAAAGCTGAAATTCAGTCAGATAACCAAAAAGGTCAACAGTTTTGTCGTCATCATAATAGTCATTACCCAGAAGACCATAACTTTAAAAAAAGAAAAATCCCACAATTGTGGGAAGGATGGACATGTAAATAAGCATGCCCTAGTTAAATGTGGTTCCAGGTAGAGAGCAAAAGGAAAGGTTTCCCTGAAAAGAATACAAAACTTTCTAAAGGGGAAGTAGAATTGCTGTTATCACTGTTAAACAGTAAAGGAAATAATTGTTTTGTCTACTTTTCTGGTAAGTGTTAAAAAATAACTCTAGATTGATACTGGGACAGCCGTAACAGATGCATATGAGAAAGTATCACAGCCACTGTGTCCAACGAAATCATTACAGATGACAACAGGTAAACTTAAAATGTAAATTAGAGTGTCTGCCATTATCTAATCATGGCTACAATGTGCAATGTAAAGCAAAAGGAACAGTAACTTTAAGTTATAGTGAGGGCAGCAGTCATGCTTTGTGTGGAAGGGTCTATATTATATGTCCGAAGATTTCTAACTTCGAACACCATATGATTGACATTATATGGTCGAAGTCAGAAAACTTCGAACATGCATAAAAAATAAATAAATAATGAAACTAATGGGTTAAAGCAGGGGGGCAAGCACCCCTGCACCCCCCACACTCCCCGCTCTTTAAGTATACTAACTCCGAGACCACACTACAGTGCGGTAAAGGGAAATCTCTCTTTACTGCACTATAGTGCGATCTCGGAGTTGGTATATTTAAAGAGCAGGGGGTGTGGGGGATGCAGGGGGGCTTGCTCCTCTGCCTACAACCATTAGTTTTGGGTTTGTTTGTTTTTTTGTTTGTTTTTTTTATGTATGTTTGAAGTTTTCTAACTTCGGCGATATGGTGTTCGAAGTTAGAAATCTTCGGACATATAATATAAACCCGTGTGGAAAGCACTGTTTACAGAAGTTTGTGTTAAATTGGGAACAAAAAATAGGATTCAAAAATAAATTAGCCTATTGAAGAAATGCTGTAGATGCAAGATAAAGTATTTTGAGGAGAATGAGACATGGTGTATGGTATGATATATACTGCCTGTTAAAACCAAATGTTTCTCCAAAGCATACAAGTCAACTTCTTAATGGAAGAAATCTGGACAAAACCAATAATAATGGATGGATGAAGGCCCAAAAATAGGGACAGATTTAAAATATTGCTCTTTTAAACCTAGAAAGGTGCTAGAATAACAGATTTTGGGTTAGCACACATCCTTTGAAGGATAAGAAGTCTGAAACTCAGCCTGTCATTATTTACTGACTTTGGTTCTCAAGGTTTTGCTAGAAAATCACAAATTTTATGAGGACTAGACCAAAATTGTGAGGAAAAAATGTGAACATTTTGCAAAAATATGAACAGTTGAAAGGCATGCTCCAAAGTCATGTAAGAGTTTGCCCCTCATTTACTATGAAGTTCTAAAACTGTATAGTACAAAGCAGTAATTATCCATGGTGAGTCTTTAACAACCCTCCCTTCAGCAGTATAACATGCATATTTAGTTAAAAAAGCACTTATTTATTCCCTGATGGTTGAACGTACTTCTTTTGGGTCTATATCACTTAATTGAAACCACTATCGAATCCCTATTATTCGAGCCCTTTTTGTCGAAACCACAAACCATCAAATGGACTAAAATTTTCTTAGGGCAAAGTAGTGGTTGGCGGCCATCTGGAATTTACCCTTTTACCCACTGTACTGCGATCTTGGAGTTGGTATATTTAGTTGGGGGGGGCACAGCCCCCAACCTGGGTAGGTTTTAAATTTTTGATTTTTTTTTGACAGTCGCTAGGTTGGCTTACTGTTGTTTTACCGTGGGAAAATTTTCATTTAAAAGTCCGTTCGATGGTTTGTGGTTTTGACAAAATCAGTTCGATGAATAAGTATTCGATCATTAGTGGTTTCCATTAAGTGATATAGACCCTTTGTTTTAATAAGTTAATGATGCTTTAGCATAAGTGGATTCTTAGGATCTTGGTCATTTACTAAGGAGGGACAAGTAAAACTAAAAAAAAAAAAAAAAAAAGCTGAGAGAGAGCAGCAGTTCAGTAAAATATGATGAATAGGCTGCACTTATTGCTTCAGTGGTATAGAGAGGCAGATCAATTTGCATATGTGATGATTACAAGTTAACTGTATTAGTGATTTTTTACCATTTTTTTTTTTTCTTTTTTCTTTTTCCTTTCTTTTATTTTATATATTAAGGCTCTCATAATAGTGCATTTCCTAGTTCTAAAATACATATTTTTTTCAGCTTTGGTTACATCAGTGGAACTGTATAAATATCGTATGTGTTACAACTGTTTGTGTGTACTGTATGCTAAGCAGCTATCCATAGGTTCATACTTGTTTATTAGGCTAATGACTACAAGGGACATTTTAAGCCTAGCCTTGCATCCCAGATATGTGACACGTTCTGTTACCTTTGATAAGTGTATGCAGGGGCTTGGGAGGTGAAACATTTACAAGCAGGGGCCTGGGAAATGAGCCATTTACAGACTGCATGTGTTCGTTAGAGACATAGGTGCAAAACCAGGTATTAATCTCCTGTTCTAAATCCACTTGTCCAAGTTACAGTGGAATTGGGTTAGGGAGGAACTCTGCTTCACATGGATGGGGAGCCTGCTCCAGAGAAGGGTAGTCTCTGAAATACATACCTGTTTCTCCATCAGGTCCTATTTATATCACAGGCAAGGTTTAAGTCTTTAAAACAGGTAACTCTGGTGCTGTTTGTTTTGCGGATATACAAGAGCTCCATCAGTGTGGGGTCTGACAAAGCCTTGTATGTCAGGCATAGATCACCCCTCAACAGCCTGTAGGAGACAGAATACATGGATAGAATCTGCATAGGACATGTTACACCCTGTATTCTTTTAGTGAGGAACCTCTTTGGATGTTCCAGTTGTTGGATATGCCTGGTTAGGTACATACCAAAGGGGACATTGTACTCAGTTATAGGTCTGATGAATGGTGAATAAAGTGAAGCAATGACTTCCTTGGAGTTAGATGCCATACCTTTGTTTATAAGTTCCATGACATGGAATGATTTCATCACTACTGTAGACACATGATGGTCAAAGGCTAGATTACTGTCTGTCTATGTGCGTCACTAAGTCCCTGACTAGTGGGTCAGCTCTTAGGGGTGTGTTGTTCATATGATAGTTACCAGGGGTGGATGACTTCCCAAAGAATACTATTATGCATTTCTTGGCATTTAGTTTTAGTCCACGGCTCTGCCACCAGTTGTTTCTGTGTCATCCCTTCCTTATGAGAACATTTGTGTCAATGGGTGATTCACTGGCCACTCGCAGCCAAGGCCACTGATGTTGGCCTAGACTTCAGGGAAGTAAATGCCAAAAAGGAGTGGTCCAAGGACCAAACACTGAGGGACTCCACTTGTGACTAGCTTCATTGTAGAGGTGGACTCCCCAATTCTAACTTCTTGGGTCCTGTCAGTGAGCCAGCTGGCTATCCACTGGGTTACATAAGGGTTTGTCCCTAACCTCTTAAGTTTGTCAACAATGTGGAGTGGGGGATTGTGTCAAATGCCTTAACCAGGTTAAGATAGGCAGTGTAAAATATTTTGCCCTCATCCATTGCTTTTGTGACCTTTTCAAAGTCAACCAGGTTGAGTAGGCATATTGGGTTGGTTCCAGTGTCTGGAGGTTTCCTATGCAGTTATTGATCATTTCCATGATAATTCATTCTGTGGCTTTGCATATGAGACTTGTGAGACTTATGGGTCTCTAGTTTCCAGGGTCTATAGATGGCCCACCTTTGTGCAGAGGAATGATTCTTGCTGATATTCTTCGTGTTTCACTGTTGCAGTCATCACATTTGGGATATCTTGCCAGGGGTAGCCCTCAGTTGGCCCGAATACTAGAGGCTTAGTATTTCTGTGTTGGTTGCTGTCACTCCAGGATTGACGTCAGGTCGTCACTGGTATAAAATCAGGCAGTCAACGCCATTACATCAGTCTTTCTTGCCAAGGAGCCTGAAACAGAAGCAGTTCGCACGAGTGCCAGTTGTCCGCTATCTGAGTTTTCGTTTCTGAATTAAAGTTGAAGTCTTCTAAAGCAAGCTAAGTACCCTGTTGCGGATCCTTTTTTCTTGCTCTAACCAATGTCAGAAAAAGTTAATAATGGTCTCGCCTGTGCTAAGCAAATACCACACCGAGACTTCCATTCTTACTGCATCACCTGTGTAAGCCCAGACCACGACATCCCTCGCTGTCACTTTTAGTACTTTGTTCACTGCCAGACCTGTACGTCGTCTGGCCCTTATTGTAGCTAGATATTTTTGCTCTCAGTCCTCGAATTCTGATTTGGCTTCAGTAAGCCATTCAACTACTGACCTTCTGAAAAAACGTAAGGATAAAGACAGACCGCACAGGTCCAAAACTGCTGACGACGCTTCTGCTAAGTTTGTCGTCAGTTCTCCGGTCCTCAGTGAGGTGCTTTCGCAGCCCCTGATGCCCGCTTCTGTGGATTCGCAGGCTGCTACAGAGACCCTTTCGGAGTCTGGTATGCCTCGAGACTCTTCTTCGACTAAGGATCCTGCGGATGTCTCTACCTTGGATGGGGTCCAGAGCTGCTGAGCAGGCACCGGCTTCCAAGAAAGTACTTCGCACTACTGATACGCGACACAGACCGACTTTGTTCATGTCTTCAGTTCTTTCTAAAACTACCAAGTTTCTAAGGCCCAGGGTATGAACTACACCCAAAAAACCGACAACCCAAGCTCAGGCACCTGCTTCCTTGCCTAAATCTCAAATGCTTAAATTGGCGGAAGACCTAATTATGGTTATTAGGGGAAGCCAGGCTACCCCTTCCAAAAGAAAAAGAGACTTGTCCCCAGTAGTTTTATCTCAACAGGAGTCCGATGACTCTGATACTTCTGAATATGAAGACATGCAACCCCTCTCTGCTTATGAGGATTCTGATGCAGAGGAATCCATTCCTTCTGCCTCTCCACCAGAGGATTTTTCATTTGGGGAAACCCTTCATACTTTAAGGGAGCATTTCCAGTGAGAATGTCAAGACTATCCTCAGTCAAAAAAGAGACTCAGAATTCTTAGATTTACTATAACACAGACCTTTGGCCATTCCTCCTGTCCTGGATGTTGTGGATAATGTTTTTATCGAATTCAGTTTGATTCCTGACACCCTTCCTCCTGCTCCCAGGAAACCTGACTGATACTACAGAGTCCCTGACTCTTGCAAATTCCTTTTCAAAAATCCTACTGCTGACCCAGAGGTCATCTGTCAAGGACCTAAAGGAATTAAAGCAACCTCAGCTAAGAATCCCACCCCCTCAGATAGGGATTCCCGAGCTTTAGACAGATCAGGTAAAAAAGTATAAACCTCTGCTACTCTTGCTATTAGATCATTAAATTGTCAATTCCACATGCTGAAATATCAGCAGCATACCATGGAACTCCTCAAACAAAAAATATCTTCTTTTCCTGCTGGTGCAAAAAATAAAGAATTACAAGAGCTAATGTATTCTGCAAGTCAAGTTGCAAAGCACACCTTGCAATGTGGCTTTGATGCTCTAGAAGCATCTTGCAGGGCAGCAGTCATTGGTTCTGTCCTTAGAAGGCATGCTTGGCTTAAGGAACAGACCTTGCCAGACCATGTGAAATCCAAATTATTGGACGCACCATAATACAACTTATTTGGCACCAAGGCAGAAGAGGTCTTAAAAAAGATGGAAGAAAAAGCTAAATCTATGCAGACAGTTAGAGATTTCTTACAGGTCCAGCCTCCAAGGTTCAGTAGGCATTGCCCCTCCAAGCGGGTCTATATCAGATAGTCGGTTCCGTAACTCTGAACACCTAATGGTCGAACCATTATGTTCGAAGTTACAGAACTTCAACTACGTAAAAAAAAATAAATAAAAAAACAACGGACAAAATAATAAAGTATTGGAAGCAGGGGTGAAAACCCCCCTGTACCCCCCACCTGGAGGGCTGTGCCCTCCACACACCCCTCTACTTAAATATACCTACTCTGAGATTGCACTACATTGAAGTGAATGAAAACCTCCTCTTATGGAGATTTTTATTCAAACGCTCGAACTTTTACAAATTCGAACTGGTCTCAACCATATGTGGTTCAAACTTGTAAAAGTTTGACTACGTGATAGGAAACCCCTCCAAGTACTGGTCCTTTCATGTCCCCTCCAGGCCAGCTCAGCCCAGACCCAGTGGAAGCAGACCCTCCAGACAGCAGTCCCAGGGAATGCAGAGATCTAAGCAATGGAGTTCCTCCTCTTCAGAAACAGGGAGTGCAAAGCCACCCCCTTATGGTAAGAACTCACAATGACATTACACCTCCACCCCTTACCTCTGCCTACCTGCTTGTTCCCCTAGGAGGAAAACTCCTTCCATGCAAGCAACTGGGCATCTATTACCAATGACCGATGGGTACTCAACATAGTGTCCCAGGGATACATATTTTATTTCCACACTCTGCCAACCCCAAAAGGGTTCCCAGATCTTCCTCCAAACCAGTGGGCAGAGGCCAAAAAGCAAGTCCTTTCCCTACTCTCCATGAGGGCAATACAGCATCTTCCTGCAGAACAGATAGGCCAAGGTTTCTATTCCAGACTCTTCCTGGTACACAGAAAAGAGGGCACCTGGTGCCCAGTCCTCGATCTATCCATTCTAAACACCTTTCTGGTGATAACAAAATTCAAAATGCTCACCCTTCAGCAGCTTCTTCCTATGCTTTCCAAGGATGCTTGGTTAGCCACCCTATACCTAAAAGAGGCCTACCTACACATCCCAATCAGGGAATCTTGCATGAAATATCTACATTCCAGGGCAGGATCTATGTACTTTCAGTTCTCTGCGCTTCCCTTTGGCTTATCCACTGCTCCCAGATTTTTCACAAAATGCCTGGCTCCAGCCATTGTTTTTTGCAGACAAAGAAATATTCAACTTTACCACTACTTAGACGATTGCCTGATTCATGCAGTCAGTCAGGAAAAGCTGTTACAGCACCTCACCTTTGTAAAGGACCTACTTACCTCCCTGGGGTATACTATCAACGAAAAGAAATCAAAACTAGTCCCCACACAAAAAATTGTATTCCTGGGAGCAGGCCTGGACACAGCATCCCAAATGGTATTCCTTACTCCAGAAAAAACAGACTACCTGACAGTCTACTTGTCTCAACTAGTCACCAGAACCCAGTTATCTGCAAGGAAAATCCTGCAAGCTCTAGGGTTCATGGCCTCCTGCATTCTACTTATTCTGTATGCCAGACTGCATATGAGAAAACTACAATGGTACCCAAAAAGCCTTTGGTGTCAACACTCTCAAGACCTGGAAACTGTCATACCAATGATACCTTCTCTAAGGAAAGATTTTCTTTGGTGGGCAGCAGCATGTAACCACAACAAGGGACTTCCCTTCTCACAGCCCCACGCCACCCAGGTCCTCACCACAGATGCATCAAACTATGCCTGGGGTGCACACCTAGACGGCAGGTACATTGGAGCCCAAATCAAATACATTTGCACATCAACCAAAAAGAGATACTAGCTGTTCAGCACGCCCTGACAGCTTTCAGACCCCCTGCTCTCCCCGAGGCCTCTACTGATCAAACAGACAACACCACACTGATGTGGTATATCAACAAGCAGGAAGGGACTCACTCATCCTCTCTGCAGGCTCGCCATGACCCTTTGGCACACGGCCTCAGCCATGCAACTACACCTGCTAGCACAATTCTTGCCATGCTTCCTAAACTCTCTGGCAGACAACTTAAGCAGAAACCTGCTTAGACCTACATGAGTGGCAGCTAGACCACAGAACCTTCACCCTTGTAACCCAGAAATGGGGCACCCCGAAGATGGACCTCTTTGCTTTCCACTCCAGTCATCAGCTCAGCAACTTCTGCACCAGGGAACCTCACAGCAAGGCCTGGAAAGTGGATGCTCTGTCCTTCCAGTGGGTAAACCTCTTGGTCTATGCATTTTTCCCTCTACCACTCATTTCAGGGGTACTGCTCAAAATAAGGGAGGAAAAACCGAGAGCAATCCTGATTTCCCCAGACTGGCCACACCAGCACTGGTACCCACTGCTGCGCAGCCTGTCACCCCCTGCCACCATGGCACCTACCTCAGATCCCAACACTCCTGACCCAGAGGAATGGAGAATTCATGCATCCCCAATTGCAGACCCTCAACCTGGCAGCCTGGCTTATTCCCTGACCTCTCCTCAAGCTGCCAGCCTAAGCAAACAAGTCCTAGATGTTATACGTGAGGCCAGATGCCCCAGCACTAGAAGATCCTATGCTGAAAAGTGGAAAAAGTTTTGCACCTGGATCCAGGCTAAGGGAGCCGGAACAACACATCCCACCCTACCTCTCATCCTGGATTACATAGCAGACCTACTACACAAGGGTCTTTCCTTCTCTTCTGTTAAAATTCATGCCTCTGTTTATTACAGCACAGAGCCACCTCTCTTCTCACACCCTCTCATCAAACAATTCTTAAGTGGGGCTAACAGCTTAAGGCCACCCAGAAGAGCTCCTTCCCCAGCTTGGGACCTTAACTTCGTGGTGGAAAAGCTCACTCTACCCCCCTTTGAACTTGCAGCTTCAGCAGAGTTAAAATTCCTCTCTTGGAAAACAGCCTTGCTTCTGGCCATCACTTCAGCTAGATGAGTATCAGAGCTACAAGCACTCTTGGCTTTAGAGCCCTTCATCATTTTCCATGCTGACAGGGTCTCCCTCAGGACTAACCCATCCTTCATGCCTAAAGTGGTGTCCAGTGTGGCTCTCAACCAATCCATTCATTTGCCCACCTTCTTCCCTAACCCACAAAAGGGGGGAAAGGATTCTGCACTGTCTAGATGTGCACAGACAGCTCAGATTCTATCTGGACAGTACTAATTTTTTTAGAAAAACTGATCAATTGCTAGTCAGCTTCGCAGCAGGGGCAGAGAGCAAGGCCATATCCAAACAAACAATCTCCAAAATGGATAGCACACTGCATCAGTTTCTGCTACAAACAGCATGGGAAACTGCCCCCAAAGGGGATCAGGACACATTCCACCAGGGCAACCTTTACCTCTTGCAGCTTTTCTCAGAGGGGCCCCCACCAGGGATATCCTGGAGGCTGCAACATGGACGTCTGTTCATACTTTCATCAAGCATTACCACCTGCCTATCTTCTCCAAATCCAGGGCAGACTTTGCCACCACAGTCTTGCAGGGCATCGTAGCCAGCCCCCAGTCTTCTTGACTGCCTCCACCCTTTTCTTCAGCTTTGGGAATCAACCCAAATGTGATGACTGCAACAGTGAAACACGAAGAACATAGTACAGTTGTGTACACTTACCATAAATGTAGATGTTCGAGTGTATTCACTGTTGCAGTCCTGGCCCCCCCCCCCATCCCCCTTGTCTCTTTCTCTCACCTTACAGGGAATTTTTGGTGTTTACTTTCTACTGGTGGTGTTCTTCCACCATAACCTAGCTCCCTATTTGGGGACTCCTGACAGTTAAGGCAAGAAAAACTGATGTAATGGCGTCGTCTGCCTGATTTTATACCACTGATGACCTGACGTCAGTCCTGGAGCGACAGCAACTGACACAGAAATACTAAGCCTCTGGTATTCGGGCCGACTGAGGGCTACCCCTGGCAGGATAACCCAAATGTGATGACTGCAACAGTGAATACACTCGAACATCTACATTTATGGTAAGTGTACACAACTGTACTTTTCTGGTCTTGTATAAACTATAGCTGTACGTAATTAGTCCTACAAAAATAATTTAAGAGTATAATTTAGGTAAAGTTAGATGTAAATTTGCTTGCTGTCGTGTTTTTTTTTCATTTTTATCTTGCACTTAAATGACAGTGGCATTCAGTGAAATTGTAAACCTTTGAAAATACTTTTTACTTTTCCAAATGTAAACCAAAAATGGAGAAATAGATAGCAAGATTTTGCAGTAGCCTGCTTATCTTTAGCACAAGATGCATATTTCATTTTTTACTGAAAAAATGAAAAGAAAAACTATGAAGTTTCTAATG
Organism: Protopterus annectens; assembly: GCF_019279795.1. Lineage (NCBI taxonomy): Eukaryota > Metazoa > Chordata > Ceratodontiformes > Protopteridae > Protopterus > Protopterus annectens. The sequence continues at coordinate 445,193,566 of NC_056732.1, read as the reverse complement.
AGAATACATTCAGTATATTTTAGCCATGAAGAAAGTGTGTATTTTTTCCTGAAGTAATACATTTGTCAGTACAGAAACAAAAAAAATCATAATAAGACCTGACAGTTATGTTAAAGCCATACTACTTGCAGTCTTTATTTTTAAAAACTGATTTAAGACTTTAAGCTGTACTGCATGTATACATAAATAACATATTTAATCCCGATGGCATTCAGCTGCTCACAATGCCCATAAGCTGGGCATTAATTCCTACGTCACTTGATGGGTTGCTAACTGGCTTACTGACAGAACTCACACTGTAAAAGTAGCCAACTCCAAATCCAGCTCCAGACAAGTGGAGTACGTCAGGGTTCAGTCCTGGGACCACTCTTGTTTGGCATCTACTTCTCTGAAGTACAGGCCAACACTAACAGACTCTGGCTAACAAAGTTCGCAGATGACTGCAAACTGGGAGACATTATTGAATCCCCAAATTATGTGGATATTCTACAAAAGGGCCTTACAGAAACAGATGCTTGGTGCCAGAGCCATGGGATTAAGCTCAATGCCAAGAAATGTATAGTTATCCCCTTTGGGAAAAAACATGTACCCGTGAATTACCACATAGGTGGCAGTACACTAAACAACGAAAGTGTGATAAAAGACTTAGGGACACAGGTGGACAGTGGTCTCACCTTCGATAACCACATTGCCACAACAGTCAGGAAATCCTACTATGTGGCACACCTCATCACTAAGGGCTTTTCATCCAGAAAAAAGGAGGTTGTTGTCCCACGGTACTCATCCCTCATTAGACCCATTATATAATACAACACCCTGTTTGGTATGTACCTCTCAAGACATCTGCAACAACTGGAAAGGCTGCAGAAATACCTCACTAAAAGAATCACAGGCCTAAAGCAGATACCCTATGCTGACCATCTAAAAAACTCCAGCTATACTCTGTCACATATCTTCTACTCAGAGGCGATCTCTGCTTAATATATAAGGCCATGTCAAACCCAGAGCTGTTGGACATGCTACACTTAAAGAAATCCCAATCTCTCAGAGCCACATGCTCCAGGGATCTACACTTTGTCATCACAATGAACAAAACATGCTAGAGGGATAGGTTCCTAACCCAGAGACTCCCCAGACTCTGGAATAGACTGCCCATTCTTGTCAAGCAGAGCGCCTCTTTGGCCATCTTCAAAAGGAACCTTGACGATTGGATGGGAGATGGGAAATTCACCCTGGGGATCACATCAGTCACCCTGCTAGACAGGGGTCCAGAGAAGTAAATATTGTGGGAAGAAATAGCCAGGGAATTGTTATGATTAGGCTTGTATAGGCCCTAGGGTCAATTGCCTAGTATCAATGTATGAACCTATGAACATACACACACACACACACACACACACACACACACACACACACACACACACACAGTCCTTTCACACAAGTAAGAAAAGGTATTGATCTGATAATCCCATAACCATGATAAAGTAGTGCTGAAATATAGCACACCCATGATATTCGATTTTTTTTCTTTTTCAGTATTTATACAGGAAAGGTTCCCCTTTATAGCAGTAGTTATCAAAATATAGTTCAGTATCACTTATCTTGAGATTTAACATCTTGGCACCTAGTAGGTTTTTAGGTTGATACGAGGTTACTAGGTTAATGGCCCTAGAGCCCTTACAAACCTAGCCATATTTATCGTGAGCTGCCCCAGTTGTCAGTGGTTAGATGAGTGAAATTTCCAGAGGTAAGGGTCTGTGGTAGTTAATACCGACTTCCTCTGTCCAGGAGGGACATGGGCGCCACCCCAGAAGTGAATTTGCAGTCACCAATCCATTGTTCTAGGTTGCGTATAAATAAAGGCAGGGAAAGGCTCTGTTTCATGTGAATTGGAAGCTTGTTCCAAAGAAGTGGCAGTCTCTGGGTGATGTATCTATTTCTCCAGCATGATCTGTTTGTCAGAGGCTATGTTAAGATCCTTGGAGCGACTGACCCTTCTGCAGTTTGATTTACGAATGCGTAGCATTTCCATCAGGGCTGGGTCAGAGATTGCCCTGTAAGCTAGGAACAGGTCACCCCTTAGCAAACCTGTAGGAGAGAGAATATAGTAACAGGGCTTTCAGTCTCTCCACGCAAGACTTGTTTTGTGCACCCTGTAATTTCTTGGTGATAAACTTCTGTGGTCTCTCCAATTGTTGCAGGTTGGTTTCTGGTGAGGTACATGCAAAAAGGGAGCACTGTACTCAATTATTGGTGTGATGAGGGCTGAGTATAATGGAATTATATCATTCTTAGATCTAGATGCAATGCTTTTACTTACAAGATGTGCCTTATAGAAGGATTTCCTTACTACTGTGGATACATGGTGGTCAAAGTTCAAATTGCTGTCTACCAGAGTACCTAGATCATGTACCACTGGGTCTACACTTAGAGGGATGCTGTCTGTAAAGTAATTAGCAGGGATGTCAGCTTTCCCATTGGGAATAATAATGCATTTTTATTGCATTTATCTTTAATCTGTGGCTTTGGCACCAATCATGTGTCTGTGTTAACCCTGTCTACAGTATATTAGCATTGTTGGGGTCTCAATGATTACTCCCAGTTTGCAATCAGTAAACTTGGTCAGCCACAGGCCATCCAAGTTTGCCTGGACTTCTTAGAAATAAATTCCAAACAGTAAGAGGCCCAGTACAGAACCCTGTGGTATGCTACTGGTGACTGGTCTTTTGCTAGAGGTGAAGTCACCCACTTTGACAGTGTGTGTCCTTTCAATGAACCAGTTGGCAACCCATCTGGTAATGTAGACGTTAATTCCCAGTTGGGAGAGTTTCTCTAAAATACCTGCGTGAGGGATTGTGTCAAATGCATTGGCTAGGTCAAGATAGGTGGCATGCACTGTCTTTCCCTTGTCTAGGGACTTGGTGACTTTCTCAAAAAAGTCAACCATGTTTAACAGGCATGATCTACCTTTAACGAGTCCAAACTGGGTTGGGTTCAGAGTTTGGAGATTACCTGTGTCCTTGTTAATAAGGTTCATAATGATTCTTTCCACGGCCTTGCAGATGAGTTTAGTCAAGCTTATGACTGTAATTCCCAGGGTTGGTTGATAGTCCCCCTTTGTGCAGAGGGATTACAGATGCTGTCCTCCATTCTGCCAGAACATAGTCGGTTCACAGTCTGCGGTTAAACAGGGATCAAATTGGATCTGCTAGATCGTATTTTAATTGTTTAAAAGGCAACCTGGGGTTTTGTCTGGTCCCATTGATGCCATGTTTTTGGCTTTGGAGAACACCATGATGACCTGCTGTCTTGAGATAATAGGCTAAGGAATGGTGGAAGGTATACTTTTGGGGATGACTGGGGGGGAAGAGGGGTGACGTTTGCTCCAAGTCTGTCAGCTAGCAGATTGGCTGTTACCTCCGGTTGAGTATGGGTGGTGCCGTCTACAACCAGTTCAGTGCATAGCTGGGTATTCCCTTTTAGATTTTGGACATGGTTAAAGAATGCCTTGTGAATATTCTTAGCTAGGAGGCTGTTTTTGCTTTGTAATTAGCTTTGGAGGACTTGACAAGTACAGTTAATTAAAATAACCACAGTGCACAGACTTCACGGTCAGATACTGTGCACACAGTCTGTAGGCAAAAAAAAAAAAATGTTGGCCCTACCCAGATCAGAAATCTTAAATACTAACCATCTTGAACAAATCTGTCATTTTGCTGGTTTCTTCATTAGCTCAGGTACCCATTGTTAATCATGGGCATAACATTTAGCCAGGAAAATGCATACCTTACACATACTTTAGTGTAACTGTGCACAATCTACCCTGAAAATAAAGTCACATTCACATAGACTTGTAAAGGATTTTCTTAATCTTTATCAAGCCACATCAAGTCACCATTTCCCAAGTATGTGTAGTGCAACACTGCTTCTAAGCAGCTCTTGAGCATGTTTCCTATGTAAAAGTCTAGCAGAATGTTCTTCATTTTCCTATGCACATTCAAACAAGCTGAATCAGATATTTGTAATACACCTATACTTTTGCAAAAAAAAAAAAAAATAATGCCAAGAATGGATTTCTTCTATTTTTGAATAATACAAAAAACATCAGAGGAGACATAATAAAGTTGTACAGGAAGATCAGGCCAAACATACTCAACTTACATCTTGCATGCATGCGTGCACACACACACACACACAGTTTAAGTCTTTTAACTAAAAATAAATATACCTGCCTGTAAACTACAGGTGGGTATTGCTGGTGTCTTGATCTGAGTCACGATGCAAGAGTGCATCACTCTGTTCTCTGATGATGATAAAATTTACAAAGACATCTGTTGCAACAGCGTGGCTTGATGTTGGGCATAAATTCAGATGAAGGAACTCCCATTGAAAGAGTTCACATCTTTTTTGTGATAAAATCACTCCAGTCTTGCCATGAGAACATTACACTCCCCAATAGAAAAGAATATTTACTTGACAAGCAGTTCACTCATTGGTGTGTTAGTAAAATATAAATTCTCATTTTGAGCAGTTTTTATAATGTCTGCAACGTGGCTAACATAGGATCATAGGAGGTTACTAGGCTAATGACCCCAGGGTCCTTACAAGCCTAGCCAAGTTCAACCCATGTTCCCAAGGGTGTCTGTTTCAAGCAGACACTGAAATCAGCACCTAATTGCCCCTGTCCAAGATGGATACAAGTGGAACCCCCAGAGCTAATTTTTTGTTACCCATTAAATCGTCCAGATTGTGTTTAAATAGGGTCATCAAGGGGCTTTGTTTAACATGAATAGGAAGCTTGTTCCAAAGGTGGAGTAACCTCTGTGAGACAAATCTGTCTGTCCAGCAAGTTCTGTTGACATCACATACCAAGTTAAGGTCCTTTCAGCGAGTGACCCATGTGCCATTTGACTTGCGAATGTGCAGCATTTCCATTAAAGCTGGGTAAGAGATTACTCTATATATAAGGCAGAGGTCACCTGTAAGCAGTCTGTATGACACAGTGTAAAGTGACAGTAATATCAGTCTGTCCGCATAACACAGATCTTGAAGACCCTGAATTTTCTTTGTAAGAAGCCTTTGTGGTCTCTCCATTTGCTGCAGGTGTTTGGAAAGGAACACACCATACCAAAGGGAGCATTGTACTCTATTATTGGCCAGATGAGGGAAGAGTACAGGGGTTATAACCTTTTTTTTTTGGATGCAATGCCCTTAATTAATGAGATGAGTAATATAAAATGCCCTTCTTAACCACTGTAGAGACATGGTGATCGAAGTTAAGGTTGCTGTCAACCTGTGTACTCAGATCTCTCTCCACTGACTGTATGCTTAGGGTATTGCTATTGATGTGGTAGTCTGCAGGAACATCACCCTTGCTGAAGGGGATGATGATGCATTTTTTTGCATTATGTTTAAGACCATGACTCTGGCACCATTCATTAGTCTGCATAAGACCTTGCAGGATGTTGACATCACTAGGGGTTTCAAAGATCGCTCCCAGTTTGCAATCATCAGCAAACTTTGTCAGCCACAGTCCTTTAGTTGTAGCCTGTACTTCGGAGAAGTAGATTCTAAACAATAGGAGTCCCAAAATTGATCCCTGTGGAGCACAACCCCTATTTTGACCACATGAGTTCTATTAGTGAGACAGTTTGCAACCCACCTGACAGTATATGGGTTGATACCCAGCTGGGTGAGTTCATCAATGATGCCTGCGTGGGGGATTGTGTCAAAGGCCTTGGCTAAGTCTAGGTAGGCCGTATGTACAGATTTGCCCTCATCTAGGGCTTTGGTGCCTGTCTCGAAGTCATCCACCAAGTTTAACAGGCATGATCTCCCTTTGACAAAGCCAAACTGGGTGGAGTTGAGCATTTGGATATTTCCTATATTTTTGTTAATGAGGTCCATGATGGTTCATTTTGTGGCCTTGCAGATAAGGCTGGTCAGGCTAATGGGTTTATAGTTCCTGGGTTCCGTGGATGCACCCCCTTTGTGCAAAGGGATGATGGTTACTGTTTTCCATTCCACTTGGACAAAGCCAATGCTTGGGCTGTGATTTAAAAGCATGCTCAGCGGTGATGCTAATTCCTGTTTTAACCCATGTAAAACACAGCCCGGGATGTTGTCTGGTCCCATAGAGGCTGTGCTTTTGGCCTTGGAGAGAGCATTTAAGACCTGCTTCTCTGAGATACTAGGCGGGGGATAGGTGTTAGGGATGCTTTGGGGTATATGTGGTGGGGACAGGGGAGTGAAGTTTTCACTGAACCTGTCAACCAGCAGGTTTGCTAGAGTCACAGGTCTATATATGTAATACCATTAACTACAAGTTCAGCACAAATCTGGATCTTACCTTTGAGGTTACGGATGTAACTAAATAATGCCTTGTGGTTGTCCTTAGTTAGAGAAGTTAATTTGGATTTGTAGTTGGCTTTGGAGAACTTCACTAAGAGTCTTATTTGCTTGTTTAAGTCAAGGAGGGAGTGTTTCCAGTTTTGAGACCTTTCCTTCCTTCTCTTAGACAGCAATTTTTTCTCCTATTGTATAGCCTATTAATGGCAGTTGTCCACCAGGCAGATTTGTTTTTCCTTGACGATTTTGCTTTGGTTCCGTCAGGTATGCCAGATTCAGTACAGTTGTACAGTGGTTGTATAAAGCATTGGTGTATGACTCAGCATAGGTGTCTGTTCCATCAGTGACCGGAGAGGCTATGTAGCTATTTATGCCATCATGTAAGAGGTTGTAATTGGCCTTGGAGAAGTTTTTTAGTCTAGTTGTTGCTAAGGGAGGGGTCTTGTGTTATAGTTACTTCTAGCAAGACTGATTTGTGGTCACATCTTACCAGGGATGGCCACAAACTGAGGGTGGTGCATGGGTCTCCCTTGTTGTTGAGCACCAGCTCCAGGATGTTTGAGCCCCTTGTGGGTGTGTCAACCAGCTGGTCCAAGGCATTGGAGTTAATAAAGTCCAGGAACCTTTTGGCAAGTGAGTTAGAACACATATAATTTCCCCAGTCTATGGATGGTAATTAAAGTCACCCAAAACCAGGGCATTTGGTTGTATCTTGAGTGGCTCAAGTAGATTCAAGTGGGTGGATGTCCTGATTCATAGAGGGGCTCCTATAGCTGGCAGTGACCTGAAGATGGGTCTTACCTACAGTCACTTGCACCTGAAGTAATTCAAGGAAATCGTGCTGTTTAACCAATCTAAAGGTGCATTTATCTTTAATGAATACTGATACACCACCTCCCTTTAGTTCTCACGCCTTCAGTTTGTGGTCTGAATGTGTGGAAGGAAATGTAACCAGGTATAGCTAGGGTGCTGTCCACAACCTTAAACCAGGTCTCAGTGACTGCACAAATGTCAGCATCTTCCAGGGTGAGGACTGCTTCCAGTGAGGTTTCTGGTTTAGACTCCTAGCATTTAGCAGCATAACCTTGAGATTGTTTTTTAGATGGTAATTTTATGTCAGGAATTTTATTCTTGTGACATTGTCTAAAAAAGCACTATGGGGATGGCAAAAGCCTTAGCAAGTAACCGAAGTCCCAGGGGTAACAGATGAAGACCATCTCTGGCAAAGCATCGAGGTCTGTTGACCATGTCATCCCAGGCAGACAGATACTGGATCCCCTTTGAATGACACCAGAAACTAAGCCAATTGTTGAAGTCAATCATTTTTTGTTTGTATTTAGGTACCATCCTAGATGAAGGCAAAATGTTTCCTAAAGCTAGGGACATACCTGCCTGAGACACACAATCCGATAGCGCAGTCATGTCACTCATCATATAGTCCACGGAGGTATGTCTCAAGTCATTCACACAAACATGGACTATGACTGAGTCATAATAGTGCCTGCTGTTGAGACACTTGAGTGCTTGTGTGATGTGGTGGATCCTGGCACCTGACAGACGGCTAACAGTGACCTTTTTCTTGTCTAACTTGGTGATAGGGATATCTGTGGGTCGCACAACTGAGTCACCTATGACTAAGATATTTGTTTTTGTGTTATGCCTTAGGGGCTTGACTGGAGGGACACTGGTGATATATTGTGTACTATGTTCTGCAGAGGATGTATTATGTGATGCGTGCTTGTGTTTGCGTTTGGGAAAATACTCAGATATAATAAATCATGAGAACAGGGACATCATGATCAAATACCTGATTTCAATATATTTTGGACATGCAAAATTTGTTTGCAAAGGCATTTGACAAGTCAAATTGATGGGTTTTTAGCCACATTCCTTACAGAGGGAAAATGCCATTACATGCAGTCACTGTAGAGGTTACACATACAGGTTTTATGTTTAAAATCACCAGCTCTGCTCATGTGAAAAAGCTTGTGTATAAAATAAAAACAGCATGGGAGTTAACACATAATACTTCTTTTAAGAAAAAAATGAAATAAAAGAAATTCTGTTACATAGAGTATGCAGTTCCAATAATAAAAGTTACTCGCACATTACCAGAGGACATGGTAAAAAATCACCAGAAAAAGAGGGAAGTTCATGATAAAATATTAAAACAGCTGGACATAGGAAATAGTGTTATTTCAGGAGCTGAATTTTTTTCACTTTTATGGTGCCACTATGGTGCCACTAAGGCAATATAAAAAGTTTCAAAGTTGATAGCAAATGCAACTTATGGAGCTATCTCAAATATAACAGAGCAGATATGTTATAAAACTGTCAAACAAGTAACTGTTGTTAACAATGAAGAAAGGCTATTAAGTACAAAAGATCACATTTTCCTGTAAATATTCTTTTCCCAAAGCAATAATAAAATTATGCAATGCAAAAGATATATGCTTGTTTCTAATACAAGGTTTTGCCTTGTCAGGCAAGGGTTAACTTGACAAGATTTTAAAATAAATGCTTGTGTGTAACTGCAAGGCTGACAACTTGCTTAAGGAAGCATAAAAACAGTTAAAAATAGATAAGTAATAATGGCTATGTGTCTATGGTGGGTACTATAATTTCTGCATTAATTGCTCTTATCGTCATTATAAGATTTGTGTTAATAAAAGTATTAATCAAGTAACAGCCGTTGGTAATGTAACATTCTTTAAAAAATAGCATTGAATGCAAGGGATTCGTATGTTGCAACAGACCAAGGGATTGAAAGTACTGAAGATCATAGTCTGTTGTAAATTGTCTTACAATTTTCTTGGTTTATTTAAAACAGGGGGATTTGATAGATATTGTGTAAATTAAAATGCTTTCCCCAAAATTATACTGTGTGTACAGTGAAGGAAATGTGCAAGGCCAAACAACAGTTTTCAAAATAATATGGCGTGCTTTGCAAGAACAGTTATTTCTTGTACGTGTTCAGCTTAGATATTAATAACATATAGCTGTGGGCTTTACTGTAAAGGCATCCTGTTATAGTAAAAAAGGAAGTTGACTTTCTTGGCTTTCAGATGCAGAAATAAATAAAATGCAGACAGGTCAAGTGACGCAAAGATGACGTGGAGAGACTTTTGTGAAGTCTTCAGATACAACGAGGACCAAAAAAGGGCATGAAATAACCATGGAGTTTTTCATGACACAGACAGAAACCAGAAGAACAAGTCACAAAGACATTAAAAATAACATTGGTTGAAAAGAGTATATAAACTGGACAGTATGTTTCACTTGGTAGTGATGTTTATACTGAGAGTGCATCAGTATCTTCATCCGTCTAGCTGTGTTATAATAGAATTGAAATAGCTCTGATAGAATTAACTGTTTGGCAAGAATTTGTTCTGAGACAAATAAAGAATAACATATACAGTAGTACGGAGTTTGTCTGGTCCCGTTTGGACATTTTCTTCTGGTAAGCTTCTTGTAAGGACCTCCACATATGTAGGTTTATGTGTTGGTTTGGTAGGTACAAGAGGTGAGGTATGCATGCTGACAACCTGCTTAGTATCAGATGGGCTGACTAATGAGTGAGGGAGCCTGGATTCTAGGTTCTTGATATAGATGCATCTCTCACATAATGAATTTGTGTGGAACAAAAGTGGAATTGCCAGTGTACATGAGGCAACTGCTACATTGCCTCAGGATGCCCATGTCGACCAGTCTGGCTGGAGAAACAGTGAGAAATTGTTGGTCCATAATGCTAGGTAAGTTGATGGGGTCAGAAAACAGTGAGAGGAGAGGAAGATGTTCATCGTGTTTCACTGTTGCAGTCATTACTCTTGGGTTATCCTGCTGGCAGGCTACCCTCAGTCGGCTAGAATTCCAAAGTGTAGGTCCGTCGTCGGCTGCTGTCGCCTCTTCCCTGACGTCAGTGCGCCAGGGTTATAAAAGATGCAGCTGACGCCATTTTCTACAGTCTTTCTTGCCGCGCGGTGCCCGAAGCAAAAGCAGTTCGCAAGTGCCGGTCGGCCGACTCCTGAGATTTTCAAATGCGAATTTCAGAACTGAAGTCTTCATTAAAGCTAAGTACCCCATTGGGGAAACTTTTTTCTTGCTCCAGACCGATATCAGAAAAAGTTAACAATTGTATTTCTTGTGGGAAGCAAATACCTCATAAGGATTTTCACTCTTACTGTATTCCTTGCCTAGGCCCTGATCACAACGTTGCTAGCTGTCTGTTTTGTGCTAGATTTAACCAACGCACTATCAAGCGTCGGTTCGATTTTGCATTTCATTACTTTGGCCAAAGATTTAATTATATAATGCCATCGGAACAGCCAACAACCGGAGTTTACAAAAAACGCAAGGACAAGGATAGGCATCCGAGGTCCAAAACCGACGAAGACTCTACTAGGCCAGTCGCCGGTTCTCAGTGAGGCACTTTCGCAGCCCCTGGCGCCTGCTACCTCAGAGCCACAGGCCGCTACCGACTCCCACGTGGAGCCAACTGGGCCACTGGATACTCAAGGTATTGGACACTCGGAAATCACTCCCTCAGATGGGTCCGGAGCCGCTGAGCAGGCATCGGCTTCTGAGGGTGTCTTCAGACCTACACAACTATATATTAAGCCATTTTCAGCTTCAAAGACAAAGACTAAAGCAGCTCTAAAGACAAAGAAACAAGTACAGCATTCTCCTACTCAGACTTCCCTGCCTAAAAAACAGATGCTCAAAATGGCCGAAGACCTAATTACTTTAATCAGGGGCTCCCATCCCCCTCCTGATAAGAGGCCTAGGCAAGAGACAGAGTATGATTCTTCTGATGAGGTATCTATTTCCTCTGATTCTTCTTCTGAACAGGATTACTCCATGCTTTCTGTAAAAGAAAACACAAAGATTAATGCACGTAAGGACCAATCTGCAAAGGAAAACACAAAGATCAATGCACGTAAGGTTCAAGCAAGGCACCCTTTATTACTTGCAGCAAGGAGACAAAGCATGTAGATACAAGGTTTGTCTGATTTTTCATAGTTTAGCCTGCTGTTTTTATACAGTTCTCTGCACGTACACAGGAAGATGTTTTTAGATTTACTGCTGACATGGTCAGTTAATTGCTGTCTTGCAAAAACATGTTTGAGGAAAAACAACTTGGCCTTGGAATTATTTTCAGCCCTCCCTAGTTTCTCATAATTCTTCAGCTGTCCAGTTCTGATATGATACATTTGCCTAGGGTCAAGGTTCGACCCTGGCCTCAATACACATTCTGCTGACTATGGTAGACTTTCAGGTGTTAATTGTTCTCTTATCAGAGCTTCCAGCAGCTGCACATATTTACACAGAATAAGCAGAATAAATGTATTAACTCTTTTTAACCATTAATGCACTAAGCCTGCACATTGCAGTTATACATTTTCTTAACACTTCCCTATGAGGATTCTGATGCTGAAGAATGCATTCCTTCAGCTTCTCCTCCTGAGGATTATTCTTTTGGGGAAACACTGCATACTATGAGGGAGCATTTCCACTGGGAGAGCCAAGATTATTCTGAATCTAAGAAAAGGCTCAGAGACTTTCTGCTTCTTCCTCAGCATAGACTCCTTGCTATTCCACCTGTTCTAGACATTGTAGATGATGTATTTTCAGAGTCCGGTCTGTCCCCTGACTCTTTACCCCCTGCACCTGCTAAGCCAGACAGATACTACAGGGTCCCGGATTCTCATAAATTCCTATATAAAAACCCTGCTGCTGACCCAGAAACTATATCTCAGGGTCCCAAGGGGGTTAAAGCTTCCACTGCAAAAAAATCTTGTCCCCTCTGATAGGGATTCTAGGGCTCTAGACAGATGGGGGAAAAAAAGTTTACACTTCTGCCACCCTGGCTGTAAGGGTTTTAAATGTCAGTTTCATATGCTTAAATATCAGCTTTATTTAATGTCACTACTTAAACAGAAAATGTTGACAAATACTGAATGTTCAGAGAACAAGGAATTGCAGGATTTATTGCATGCAACTGAACAAGTGGGAAAGCATACTTTGCAATGTGGTTATGATTCACTGGAGGCCTCTTGCAGGGCCGCTGTTACAGGTTCTGTTATTAGAAGGCATGCATGGTTAAGGGAACAGAATCTGCCTGATCATGTTAAAGCAAAATTATTAGATGCACCATTACAGCACGATACTTTGTTTGGTACTAAAGCAGAAGAGGTGTTGAAAAAAATGGAGGTTAAAGCAAAATCTATGCAGACAGTCAAGGATTTCTTACAGGTACAGCCACCCAGGTTTATCAGGAACTGGCCTTCTAAAAATTGGTCCTTTCCAGTCTCAGACAGACCACAAAGAGGCAGATACAGGTGTCCCAGAGGCAGATCTCAGTCCCAAGGCTCATACAGGCCTAAACAATGGGGTGCTCCTACCTCCAAAAGCGGAGAAGACAAATCACAACTTACAGGAAGCAGTCCCAATGACTTTCCTCTACCATTTCCAAGCAGTTTTCTTTTGACAGCCCCCTTAGGGGGAAAACTAGCACTTTTTTCATCAAATTGGCAAATGGTTACCCAAGACAAATGGGTCCTGAACATAGTGTCCCAAGGCTACAGGTTCCATTTTCACACTCTACCAAGGTCAAAGGACATGCCAGACCTGCCACACAATCAATGGGCAGAGACACAAAAGCAAATTACAGCCCTCATGGACATGAGGGCCATTCAGCAAGTACCACAACAAGAGCAGGGGCAAGGATTTTACCCAGGAAGGACAAAACCTGGAGACCAATTCTGGACCTGTCTATACTAAATACGTTTCTGGAAGTTCCAAAATTCAAGATGTTGACTCTACAGCAGCTACTGCCCATGCTGAGCAAGAGGGCTTGGCTCGTAACTTTGGTCCTAAAAGAGGCATACCTGCATGTCCCAATCAGACAGTCTTGCAGAAGATACCTCAGATTCATAGCTGGCTCAATGCATTACCAATTCTCTGCACTGCCCTTTGGCTTATCTACTGCGCCCAGGGTCTTCACAAAATGCCTGCCACCAGTAATTGCGTTTTGCAAACAAAAAGGAATTCAAATATATCCCTACTTCGACGACTGCCTAATTCAAGCAGAGAACAAAGACACTCTTCTAAAGCATCTGGCATTTGTAAAAAGATTACTAATTGGCCTAGGGTACACAGTAAACGAAAAGAAATCAAAACTAGTGCCCTCTCAAGAGATAATATTCCTGGGTGCAAGCTTAAATACAACTACCCAGATGGCTTATCTCATGCCAGACAAGCAAAAACAACTGACTACTTCAAGAAATTGGCAACAAAAACCCACTTATCTGCAAGAAAATCCTGCAGACTTTGGGTTTCATGGCATCCTGCATTCTACTAATTCCATATGCCAGACTGCATATGAAGAAACTACAGTGGTATCTGAAAAGTGTTTGGACTCAGCATTGCCACAGCCTGGAGACAGTAATTGCACTTATTCCTTGCCTACAACAGGAGTTTCGATGGTGGGCAGAAGCCTGTCACCACAGCAAGGGTCTGCCATTCAGTTTACCCACAGCCAGACAGACACTGACAACGGATATGCCTAGGGGGCCCATATGGCAGGAAAATGTATTCAGGGCACATGGCCTGCAAACCAGATGCATCTTCACATCAATCAAAAATAGATGTTAGCTGTTCAAAATGCCCTGACAGCTTTCAAGGACCTGCTTCATCCAGGACAGTTACTGATAAAGACAGACAACACTACGGTCATGTGGTACATAAACAAGCAGGAAGGTACACATTCCTACCCCCTCTGCAGACAAGCAATGACCTAATGGGACACAGCATTGGCTTTTCAAGTTCACCTGCAAGCACAATTCCTGCCAGGAAAAACAAATACTCTGGCAGACGAACTAAGCAGAAACCTCATGGATCCCCATGAGTGGAAACTGGATCCACAAGTCTTCAGCATGATAATAAGGAAATGGGGATGCCCAGACATAGATCTATTTGCCTCCCCTCACAACTGTCAATTGCAGAGATTTTGCACAAGGATTTATCACAAGCAAGCATGGAAAGTGGACACCCTATCATTAAGCTGGAAAAATCTAACAGTATATGCTTTTCCCCCACTGCCTCTCCTTCCCAGAGTACTCATAAAGGTCAGACAAGAGAAGCTAAAAATGATACTAATCACACCAGACTAGCCACGCCAGCACTGGTACCCAATTCTAAAGAGCTTGTCTGAAGGTCCAGCATGGATATTGCCTCAAACCTCTCACTTGCTGACCAACAAAACAATCAGATCCTGCACAGCCAACTCAGGACCTTAAATCTGGCAGAATGGCGGATAATGTAGCCATTCAGAACACTCCTCTTTCAAAAGCTGTTATGGATGTTATCTTGGAGGCCAGGAGGCCGAGTACCAGAAAATCTTATGCAGAAAAATGGAAGAGATTCTGTGCTTGGAACCAGGAACAAGGCATTGACATGTCTGTACCAAATATTCCTCAGATTTTACAATACCTAACTGAGATGCTGAACAAAGGCCTTTCTTTCTCATCAATTAAGATTCGTGCCTCTGCCATTTCAGCACATTACAATTCGGAACCACCTATCTTTTCTCATCCTTTAATAAGGCAGTACCTCAGAGGGGCCAAAAACATTAGTCTTTCAAGGAGAGCACCAATTCCAGCCTGGGACTTCAATTATATTTTGGAAAAACTCACACTGCCTGCTTTTGAGCCAGCATCAACAGCAGATATAAAATTCTTATCCTGGAAAACAGCTCTGCTCCTAGCAATAACCTCTGCAAGGCGAGTCTCGGAGTTACAAGCACTCATGGCTGTGGAATCTTTCATCATTTTTCATCCAGACAGAGTTTCTGTGGACAAACCCTACATTTATGCCTAAGGTGGTGTCCAGTGTGGCCCTCAACCAAACCATTCACTTGCCTACCTTTTACCCAAATCCACAGAACAAGGGTGAGAAAATTCTGCATTCTTTGGACATACACAGGCAGTTGCGCTTCTACTTGGACAGAACTAAAGCTTTCAGAAAGACTGAGCAGCTTTTAGTATCATATGCTGCAGGATCACAAGGAAAGGCTATCTTAGAACAGACTATTTCTAAATGGATAGGCCATTGCATCCGTTTCTGCTATTTCCAACATGGCAAATCAGTGCCTAAGGGCATTAGGCCTCATTCCACCAGAGCAGCAGCCTTCCTCAGAGGAGTACCAACCAAAGATATCTTAGAGGCTGCAACTTGGAGTTCAGTGCACACCTTTACAAAGCACTATCACTTGCCTCTCTACTCTAAGTCCAGAGCAGGCTTTGCCACTGCAGTTCTGCAGGGCCTCATAGCCTCTCCTAATCCAATTTAGCCCAGCCACCCATCCTCAGCTTTGGGATTCTACCCAGGAGTAATGACTGCAACAGTGAAACACGATGAACATAGTACAGTTGTGTACCTACCATAAATGTAGATGTTCGAGTGTATTCACTGTTGCAGTCCAGGTTACCCACCCACCATCCCCCTTCTCTTTGCTGGGACTTATCTGCACTTCTTTGTCCTATACAACCTTTTTGGTGTATTTGCTTGTAGATGAAGGAAATGTTATTTTTGTGCATGCATTTCTTATTGGTATATTTTTTAGCCTACCTATTTGGGGCACCTGACATCTAGGGCAAGAAAAACTGAAGAAAATGGCGTCGGCTGCATCTTTTATACCCCTGGCGCACTGACATCAGGGAAGAGGCGACAGCAGCCAATGCCAGACCTAGACTTTGGAATTCTGGCCGACTGAGGGTAGCCTGCCAGCAGGATAACCCAAGAGTAATGACTGCAACAGTGAAGTGAATACACTTGAACTGCTTCATTTATGGTAGGTACACAACTGTACTGAACCGGTAAAGTAGAGGACAGAAGTGGACAACAATTATGAAGGGTTAGTTGGTAGGATCTGTGTTGGCACCTCAGGATCTTCGCTGAATATGTCACCAGTCAGTGAGGGAGTACCAGCAGAGCAGGGAAAATTTGCAGGCAAAAGTGTTTGTGTCAATAACCACCAATGTTGCCCACCCACTGCGTGCTAGTGTGCAATGCATAAACCTGGTGCTACGTAGCAAAAGAGCACAAACTGCTCTAAACAAATTAACCCCCCCCCCAAAAAAAAAAGCTCAAAACTGAGCCCTGTTCCAGCAACCTTCAATCAGATGAGTTCTAACTAAACATTCCTGCCACTAGATGGCCTTGTTTAGTGGTCAGGTTATACAAACAGAATAAGATTCAGCATGTCTAAATCTAGCCTATGCTAGAGCAAAGTGCAACAATTTCAGAACAAAAAAAAGAACAGTTCAGATAAACATGATATGGTAAAAATTCAGTTCAAAAGTGCATTATACAGTGAAAATTCTACTTAAGTTTTGCAGAGATCGGCAGATGGCTTGGATTTGCTTATGTAGCAAATGAGAGCAAACTGATCTAAACAAATTAAACGATAAAAAAGCTCAAATCTGAGCCCTGTTCCAGCAACCTTCAATCAGACTAGTTCTAACGGCACACTCCTGCTACTAGGGTGCAGGGGAACCCTCTTCAACAAAAGATGGCCTGGTTTATTGCTCAAGTTATACAAACAGAGCTGGATTCAGCAAGTCTGAGTCTAGTCTATGCTAAAGCAAAGTGCACCAGTTTCAGAAAAAAAAAAAACAGTTCAAATAAGCAGACACAATAAGCCTTCAGCCAGAAATTCCCAGCTCAGAAGGGCAGAACCTACCCTCTCTTCCCACAAGAGTGTAGGCCACAACCGTCTTAATGTAAAATAACTGGCCTGAAGCCCAAGTGCTTAAACCAGAACTAAGACACATTTGGAATAACAGACACACTAAGCCTTCAACCAGCAATTCCCAACTGAGAAGGATGTAAGCTGCCTCTCCTGCCACAAGAGTGTAGACCACAAACCTTCCTAATGTAAAACAACTGGCCTGAAGCCCAGGTGCTTAAACCAAAAGGCTTAGAGTAACCGTTACAATTTAATCAGGCTACTAACAAGCAGTAGTAAATGCAGCAGAATAAATGCAGTTGAACACTTATAAGAACAGGCAGCAAAAGCAAAACAAAGTAATAGAGTATGAAGAAATAGAAATACAGTAAAAGCAGCTGAACAAAGTGTATTTTTAGGTTAAGTAGGAAGGGAGGAAACAGAAGATAATTCAAGGTTGAGAAACTAAGGGGACGGGCCTTTCTAAATTATCTCTCTCTACTCAGAAGAATGAGCTGATGAGATGGGACTGGGAGGAGTGTCCAAAATCAGATTTATAGTAGGGACGGGTAACACAAAAAACACCAAGTTTAAGAACACAGCAACAATTGGATGGGTGGAAAGGAAAAATAAAATGCAGCCAGACAGCAATATTCAAGCAGAGTAGCAAGCAAGCCAAACAAACACTTAAGCTAAATAGAGATAGTTCTAACTTAAAGAGGAATGCTGTTTGTCAGCTCCTCCCACTAATTAACTGATGTTATTCATTGTTTGTAAAGGACTTTGCTAACTTTAACTGATCCTAGCCAAGACCTCTTAAAGCTCCAACAGGACAGAAAACTTAAAACAAAACAAATATAATACAAGAATAAGATACAAAATCAAAGTGGCTAAACCTTAAATGAAAAACTTCAATTCAACATAAAATGCAGCCAGAGATCAGCAGTATTCAGGCAGAGTACAGCAAGCAGGGTAAACAACACTTCCATGAACAAAAGTAAACAATTTCCTTTCTCACAGATAGTATTTGTAAAATTCTGTAAGAATTCAGTTTGGTGAGTAAGACTAATAGTATGCAGTATCTATACTGCATCTCGTAGCTTTATGACTATGGGAATGGTCTGTCTCCTTGTCATTAAATTTTGCTTAGTGCTGCAATCTGGAAAAATAAAATGGCTTTTCTTAGGCTTCTAAACAAAGACAGATGTATAGGATTTCTACACAATCATATGGCAATGGAATCTTCTGGTTTTATGCATTATCTGTTCAAGTATGACATTTCATTTGAAATGTGCATTTCATTCAACACGGCATATCCATGATCAGGAATACCACTACTTTTATATTTCATGCAGCAGGCCTATCTCTCATGACAAGGTTGAGACATGTCTGTATATGTGTGTGTGTGTGTGTGTGTGTGTGTGTGTGTGTGTGTGTGTGTGTGTGTGTGTGTGTGTGTGTGTGTGTGTGTGTGTGTATGAATGAATGTGTGTATAACACCAGTCTACTTACTATTTAAGGCCTTTTTTATACAGAGAACACATCATATAGTCAGTTTTTTTTATTTTAGAGGCTACTTCAGTAACTCATGTGTTTAGTATATTTTTATGTTTCTCTCATAACATCAAATTGACAAGTTGCCAGTGATATTAGGTACTCTGAGAATTCCTCTCCACCTAGTCCTAAACTCATGGCTTTAAAGTTAACATCAACAAATGTAATATTGGATTTGATTAATGGACAGAATACATTTACTTCTTTTCAGTTTGACTACTAAGTTTCCTAGAATTTGTTTTAAGATGAAGCCTGAATTTTTGGATGAAATTGACTACCTTTATTAAAAAATGTATTCTGTCTCCCCGTGCATCTGTTACAGAAAGGAGTAGTAATGATTTTAAAAACATGGATGCTCAGACTGAGGAAGTGGAGGCTGCATTTTTTGAAGATTTAAATTCTGGTGCCTCTCTGCATTCAGTGTCAGAACAATTAGAGTGAAATGTTCTCACCTCTTGAAAGAAAGGTAGATATTTTTATAAGTTGATCGGGGCTTTCCCCAGTGACAGTTCATATTCAGCACACCTCATTTACACGAAAACCTGGAATATTTAAAATGGGTACTGGTTTGTAGTTCGTTTTTTTTAAGACCAAAGACTCAAGACTTTTTACTAATATTCAGGTCTCTCTCGGTTGACATGAAAAAGTTAGAATCTGCTCAGGTAAGTAATGTTTCAGCTAATTCTAACCTTTCTGGTATACATTCTAAAATATGTTTTGATGGCTAGTGAGTATAACTGATTCTAACAGTTCTGGGGCATTAAGCTGTTGCATACTGCATATTGTTTGTTGTACAATCCTTTACAGATCTGCTTCCATGCTGCTTATTTTCTTCTAAATCTGATTTTGCTACCATGGTAATAAGGAGGAGGCATGCTGCACTTAAAGAGAATTTGTATCTGGAGGCTGCCTGCCAGTTTTAGAAGCCTGTTTCATATGGTATTTATTTCAGCCCTCATTTTAGTCTTTGGGCTAGTACTTTTACTATGGATCTGAAAGTTAGGTTAATATTCAAGAGGTTTTATGTGATTATTTTCATGCCATAAATGTCTGCTTCCTTCTGTTTATTTAGTTATTAAGACTCAGAAAACTTTGTGTACCACCAAATGTTATCCTTTTTCTTCTGTACGTAACTTCATTCCTCCCAACTGTAGATGTATTGTATAATGTATGAACTTTATATTTGTGTTCTTTTGTTTGGTTATGTTGTGGAGTTTTTCTCCAAGGGCCTCCCCTGAAAACTGGCCTTTTCAGTCCAGTCGGACACTAACGGCAAACAAATAGAAAATAAAAAAAAATAATAAAATAAAAATATTTATTTTACAAAAAAAATGCATTTCACTTAGGGACAGTCTTGTAAACTTTAAGGAAGGAATTACTGATCTCCGGTGTATCAGATAAAATGTCAAAAAGAGGATGTTTTTGAGGTATCCACTCTACTTCAGAGAAAGACAACAATATTGAAGGCCCGATTCCAAAAGACTTGCTCACAAGTGACCACTTACACTAAGAGCAGGTCTTTTGGAATTAGGACAGACACTGAAAGGAACTCTTTCGGAATCTGACCTGAAGTCTCCAAACTTTTTTTTTTGCCCTTATTTACTTAAGACTATGATGGATTTAAAGATATCCAGAAACAGGTTATATTGTTCCTACCCCATAGGAGGTTTCCAGATCCCAGGTGTAGATTCATATTTTTTTTTTATTCAGAAGCATTCTTTCTGGTAGTCATATCCCATAATTGAGTGCGTAGCTATAATGCTAGTGAGCTGGGTACAATGGTTTATTTATTTCAGTTATATTTGGAAAACAATGCTGTAGAGTCTATATTTACTTGAGTTCTTATAAGGACATCAAAGTATTTATTTTATGTTAACTTAATTTTTGTGCTCTCCCCCATCGTTCTCAAGATCTGGGAAACACATACTTTTTTTTCTGCTTGGTGATCTGTGATGACTGATGGGGCGGCCACGGTGGTGCAGTGGTTAGCATTGTCGCCTCACAGCAAGAGGTTCTCCGGTTCGATCCTCGGCTGGGGTGCCTTCTGTGTGGAGTCTGCATGTCCTCCCTGTGGTCGCATGGGTTTCCTCCGGGTGTTCTGGTTTCCTCCTACATCCCAAAGACATGCTGTAGGTGGATTGGACACTCCAAATTGGCCCTAGGTGTGAGTGTGTGCCTTCCATGGAAGGTTGGGCGCTGGGCTGGCAACTCAACACCATAAAACTCCACTGCCAATCATGAGCGGACAGGTGATCTGCTGTGGCAACCCCTAACCGGGAAAAAGCCGAAAGAAGAAGAAGAAGATCTGTGATGACTGATGGGTGTTTTTGCCTGTCAGGAAGGTAGCAGCTACATTTACTTAGTGTTGGATGTGTGGAGTTTGATTTAATAAGAGAGCAAATCCCTACATCTCTTGTTTACTTTCAGTATAAGGTTGAGTCCTTTTGGGGTTCTTAAAATGGATTCCTTAAATATATGTATTTGAAGACCTATTTAAAAATCAGTATTTACTTGAATGTGTAAATTGTGGTGCATATCTAAAAACACTTATAATGGACACACTGTTTCAACTGTCAGATTGATGGAACTTTAAGGATTTGAAAAACAGCTTAAATTGTAAATGCTCATATGTGAAGGCTTTTACCTCTGCAGCAATTTACACTAGAGTAGTTAGAGGAATGGTTAAGGTGTTTTACCTTATAAATACAAGGTGCTGGGTTTGATTCTCACATAGCGTAATCGGCTAGGCTTAAAATGGCTCACAAGGGCAGTTAGGTTCATAAACTAGTACTGTGCTATCAAAAATGCAGCCTTAGATAATAAATAATTTCAAATCGTGACTAACACAGAGAGTTAAGAAGGGACATGTTTAGATCAACAGGAAAAAGTGAAGGTAAAGAATTGGAAAAAAAAGGATCCCAAGTGATCCATTTACTACAAAAGTTAAGAAATGAAAAAAAAAGGATAGTTAAAAATAAGAATCCTACTAATAAAAAAATGCATAGAGTAGGGATCTTCCAATAAAGACTTAATCAATAAAAAATCAGTGAGTGTGGAAACAATAAATACTACAGATAGTTTAATTTGCGATGAAAATACTATTAGTGAACCAGTAGTGCCAAGGGTTGAAATTAACAATGATGGGACAGCAGGTGAAACTTGCATTGAAAATCTTGTAACAATTAGTGATGAGAAAATCATCAGGGAGTTGGTAGTACCAAGTGTTGAATGTTTTAATGGCTAGCTGGGTCAGATTTATGTTAAAAATATTGCTCCGCGTTTCATTTAAACAACCAAATTGTGGTCTGTACCCTGAAGTCACTGTAATAAGTACAGGTGGTAGAATAAAAGAAAAAATTTATGTCCATTGATAAGAATGGTTTAATTAACTTTGCTGAACACAGAAATGAAGATATTAAGAAAAATATTACGACCATGAAATGAAGTAGAAAAGCAAGTGAAGAATTGTTGTTAGGTGATTTAAATCCCATCAGGAAGGGAAAAGTGATTTGTGCAAGAATTATAAATGAAGAACTTATTCTGAGAGACCTACTCCAAGAACTGTTATTCCTGGGTGATTTCATGTTATGACCCATTGTAAGGAGACTAAGTAGATTAAGCAAGGAAGCAATAATGATCACTTCTTTATCTGGCTTGAAATTTACTGACATAAGTGCTGTCATACCCAAGTTCTCATCAGAGTATTAACTGTTTATTATTCATGCTGAAGTAAATGATTTGCAGCACAGTTCATTAAACCACATGAATTATGTACTAGACATTGCTGAATATTTGGAAATTAAAGAGATTTACTGTGAACTTAGCAAAATTATTCCGTCATTGTCCTGGTCAGATTATTAGTTTATAAAAGCACATCAGTTTAACAACTGGCTAAAGCAGTTAACTTTGGTATATAATATTGATTTTCTTAAGTATTGGGAAGACTGTATACTGGACTTTATTTTCTAATGCTATGTTACATTTGAATTTATATGGTGCTTCTTTTGTTGCTGAGATGATGATCTTCGTAGGCAAAGTTGTAGTACTGATTCTTGGGTGTTCCTGCCATTTAGAAACCTGCAACTGGCCTGATTTCCAGAGTCTTAGCATCATCCCTAACAGATGGATTCCAAAGACTGATGCCTGGACATCAGGAGATAAGAACAGCGCCTGACTGCATAATTTTCTGTTCTTTCTATCCATGGAGTCTGAAACACTGAACATGTGATGTCTTTCCTTTTCACTGTTGCAGTATTCTTTACATTAGGGATCCCCTGCCAAGGGCGGCCTGACATCTAGCCAGTATACCAAAGCCTTTAGGTTGCCTCAAGGTATGTCGTACGTCTCACACATGCTCATTGCGTAGTGTAGGGCATAAAGGTGATGTCTGGACATACCATCCTTAGAATTTCTTTGCTGACGGTCCAAAGACCATCTCTTGATCATCGGTCTAACAATCGTTCAGTTGCTGGTTCACCAAGCTGTTTCAGATAAGTGCCTGTTGGGGTTCTTTTTTTACTTATCCTTTTTATTGTTGCTTGTGGGGTTTCAGATCATCCAAGAAGGCTAAATTCTACGACTAGTGTCTTTTTTGCTTAGGTGCCTCTCACAACCATACATCCTGTTCCATTTGTCAGGCTTTTGTACCTAAAACCCTTCAGAGTAGGCTATCTTCTTTGGCACTTTATCTTGAAAGTCAGCAACTTAAGCTTCTTGCAAAAGACATGATGGAGGTACTTCCCACCCCGAGGGCCATTAGTGAAGAAGTCTAAGAAGCCTAGGCAGGAATCTTCTACTGTTCAGCCTCAGCTGGATGTCTCTCCCGAGGTGAGTGAATGTCCAGAGGTTCACCCGGCTTTGTTGTTGGATTCTTCTGCCGCAACCTGATTGGAGGCCAGCAGGGATCCGGCTTTAAGCACATCCAAAGAGGCTTTGCAGATATCCATTTCAGATGCTCAGGGGGAACCACGGCTGATTATTTCTGAGGGGCCTAGATGTGTTCTTTAGATATTAGACAGAGAAGTCGTCCCTGCTACCATCATTGAATGCTATCCTGGGTCAGAGCCTTCCAAATTTTATAAGGCAGATGTCCCATTGAAAAAAAAGCAAAAGACAAAACACATTTCTCCTGCTCCTAAGGCTCCACTGAGTGAATGGCAGACCTTCACTCGGGGTTTGTTTAGTGCTTTGATCCCATTGAAACCTCTTCTGGGAGTTTCTGTTCCAGCCTCCCCTTGGTCCTCTACTCCCCTCAAAAGAGCCAGGGAACAAGATTCCTCTGAGGAGGAGCTGGATTCGGATGAGGAATGCCTTGCTTACTCTGCTCAGATTCCTTCTGCTTTGGACTATGGATCAAAGGAAAAGGAATCTTCCATTCCTGATACTCCCTTTGTAGAGATTTCTTTTGGGGATACAATCTGTAGGATGATGGAGTTCTTTAAGTGAGATTGTGTTCAGGTTTCTGAGGTACAATAAATATACTATGAGTTGTCAGATGGACTCTCTCAAACCTTCTGCTGTTACTCCTGTTTTGGCTGCCTTGTTGGATGCATTTTCCAATGCTTCTAAGGCTCCAGACTCTCAGCCTCTTGCTCCCAAGAAACATGATAGATTCTATAGGGTGCCTGAGGACTGTAAATTTTTATACAAGTGTCCTGCTGCTGACCCCTCAGTGATGTCTGTAGCCTCTGACAAGCCCTCTCAATTGCTTCCTTCTCCCAAATTACTGCCCCTCTGATAAAGACTGCAGGACCATGCAAAGGCTAGGTAAAAAGGTTTACACCTCTGCTACCTATGCTTTTAGGGCTAACTATCAGACCCATATGTCCAGGTACTTGTTGGCTGTCTTATCCCAGGCTTGTCAGGTTATTTCTGATCTTCCAGACTGTGAGGGTAAAACTTCTGCTTTTTCCCTGTTGGGAACTTCAGTCCAGGTGGTTCATCATTCCATCAAATGTAATTATAATGCAGCAGATGCGTCTTCTAAGGCTGCTGCCTTTGGGTCAGTGATTAGGAGGTATTCTTGGCTTCAGCTTCAACCTTTGCTGATGATATTAAGGCTAAGTTGATGGATGCCCTTCTTGATAATAAGCACTTATTTGGTGAAGAGGCTGCTGATATGTTTAAGTCCCTTCATGATAAGGGCAAGGCTTTACAGGAACTTAATCATGTGTTTGTTTCTCCTGTGCTTAAATTTCAGAGAAACTACCCCAGTGAGCCAGCTTTTGTTTGCAGCCAATCTCACCCTTCTCCTAAGGGCAAAAAGAGTGGCACAAACAGGCTCTTCCTGCTAAGGCTACTCTGACTTCAGTGCCTCAGAAGTCTCCTTTTCCAGATAAACCAGGTGCCGTTTGCC
Organism: Protopterus annectens; assembly: GCF_019279795.1. Classification (NCBI taxonomy): domain Eukaryota; kingdom Metazoa; phylum Chordata; order Ceratodontiformes; family Protopteridae; genus Protopterus; species Protopterus annectens. The sequence continues at coordinate 445,168,583 of NC_056732.1, read as the reverse complement.
TGTCCTGTTTTTCCCAGCCACTTCTTCTTTCTCTGTGTGTCCCCCCCCCCCCCCCGTTTGGCTGCAGATTAATCAGGATTCCTGGGTCCTGTCCATTATTCTCCAGGGGTATTTCATGGTGTTGAAACCCCCCCCCCCTTTTATGGGTATTCCTCAGCCCCCTCAGGAACAACTCTCCCTTTTTCCAGAGGTAGTTCAGGACCTTTTGACTCAGGGTATTATTCAAGAGGTGTCTGTGTCCCATGGGTGGGGGGGGGGGTTACTCCAGGATGTTTCTGGCACTCAGAAAAGAGGATACTTGGAGACCAATTCTAGACCTCTCTCATTTAAACACTTTTCTGAAGGTGCCTTCCTTTCAAATGTTGTCCCTTCAGACTTTGTTCCCTCTTTTGCTTGCTCAGGTCTGTATGGTGTCTCTGGATCTCAAATATGCTTACCTATATATTCCAATCCATCCCCTTTTCAGGAAGGTTTTGTTTTTCTGTTGCTTCCTAGCATTTTCAGCTCTGTGCTTTGCCCTTTGGCTTTTCTATTGCCCCAAGGGTATTCACAAAATGCCTTGCTCCTGTGATTGGTTTTTGCAGGATTCAGGGAATCCAAGTATTTCCTTACTTGGACAACCTGCTGTTTAAGGCATCCTCTGCAGAAATCCTATTGCAGAATCTTCATTTTTGCCATTTCCCTTCTACAAAGCTTAGGGTTCACCATAAACTTCAAAATGTCTTTTCTGACTCCTGCTCAGGACCATGATTTTCGGGGGTGTAGGATTCAGACTGTGCCTATGCTGGTTTTCCTGCCTCCTTTCAAGGCCTTGACACTCATTTCCTTCTTTCAGACTCTTCTTCCTCTGGCCTCTGTTACAGCCAAGGAGTTTTGAGAGCTCTAGGATTCATGGCATCCACCGTCCCTATGCTCCCTCTGGCCAAATTCCACATGAGAAAGCTTCAGTGGTTCCTGAAGTCAGTTTGGCTTCAACATGCACATTGCCTAACATTTGTAGTTCCTCTTTTACCTCCTCTCAAGAAGGAACTTCACTGGTGGATCCAGCAATTGTCTCTATTCCAGGGCTCCCTTTTCATCCCCCTCTTGCCTCTCAAGACCTGTTCACAGATGCTTCAGATGTGAGATTGGGAGCAGCTTTTGGCTCCCTACAGGTACAGGGGGGTGTGGTCACCTCTTCACCAGAAAGAGCACATCAGTGTCAAAGAGATGAGAGCTGTTCTGCTGGTGCTTCAGGCTTTTTACCCTCTTTTCTCCGCAGTACCTGTCAATGTATATACAGACAGTACCACAGTGATGTGGTATATAAACAAACGGGGGGGAACAAGATCTTATCTTCTTTGCCGGTTGGCACTCCTGGTGTGAAATCTTGCTTTCCAATATCAAGTGACTGTTCAAGCAGTTTACATTCCCTCAGGTCAAAACATTGTGGCAGACACACTGAGCAGGTCTTTAACTCAATCCCACAAATGGATGCTTCACAGAGATATGTTTCTTGACATTGTCCACCAGAAGGAAACTCCTCAAATAGATCTGTTTGCCTCCCCTCTGAACAGACAACTTCCTCTATTTTGTGCCAGAGTCCCAAGTCCTCTGTGTTGGAAGGTAGACACCATGTCGTTTTCTTGGAAGGGGATGTTTCTTTGTTTCCCTCCCCTTCCCCTCATTCCAAAAGTTGTGTTCAGAATTCAACAGGATGCTCCCAAAATCTTGTTGGTGACTCCTTTTTGGCCGAGACAGCATTGGTTCCTCCTCCTTCTGCATTTAGCCAAGGGGAGTCATCACAAGTTACCTCACAGTGTGGACTTATGCACCCAAGACAAGGGATCTCTCATCCATCCCCACCTGTTCACTCTTAACTGACACTGTGGATGATAGGGTTTTGATTTCACATAGACACCTTTTTTCTGGGGATGGGCTTAGGGTCCTGCAGGAGGCCAGAAAACCCAGTACTAGGAAATCCTACTTATCCAAATGGAAGAGGTTTTCTGCTTGGTGTCTTTCTCATAACCTGGATCCACTTTCAGTGGCTGTTCCTTTGGTTGTCTGTTATCTGTGTGAATTGCTCAATGCTGGTTTGGCTTATTCTTCTGTTAACGCCCACTTATCAGCTATCTCTGCTTTTATGCCTTTTTCTCCTCCTTTAGCGTATAGACTTGAGGCTAAACAATGCCTAAAAAGTGTCCCTCATATTAGGTATCCCAGGAAGCCTGTTCCTCCTCCCCGGGATATTCATTTTGTTTTGGAAAAATTGACTCACGCTCTTTTTTGAGCCTGCAGCTTCAGCTTCCTTGCAGCATTGCTTTTGGAAGACTGTTCTTTTTTTTTTTTTAACTCTTACTTCTGCCAGATGGGTGTCTGAGCTTCAAGCCTTTATGGCTCGTCCTCCTTTTTTGGTGTTTCATAAGGACAAGGTGTCCTTGCGTACTAATCCATCTTTTATGCCCAGGGTGGTGAATGAGTTGTCCCTTAATCACTGTGTTCATTTGCCTGCTTTTTTCCCTTGTCCACAATCTGCCGTTGAGAAGTGCTGCACACGTTGGATGTGCATAGATAACTCCAATTTTACTTAGATAAGACTATGACTATCAGGATTCATCCCAGGTCCTTGGGATTAGGTATATCCAAGCAAACCATTTCTTCTTGAATCTCTAGCTATTATGTGAAGTTGTTAAATCTCTCTGTTTATTCTCACTGATGGGTTCGGAGCCGATAGCAAAGCTCAAGGTTTGCCAGTAGCTCGAGACCAAGCTCCTTATCCCACAACGCACTGCTGGAATTACCCCAGATCTAGTTTGCCGCGGCAAGAGAGATCTCGGTGATCCAGCTAGCTCGGACCATTTTTGGAAAAAAATCAACAGCAAGTCTATATAAAAAGTTTTACTTTTTGTTTAAAAATAGTGTGTGTTAGTATTAGGTCTTTTCATAATATAATCTATAGTTCCAATACTTATAAATAGTTTAAAAGTTAGTGCCTTGTTGGCTTCTTTGTTTGTGTGGGCCTTTTGCCCTATTTACTCTTATTAATCTTTATAATAGTCAGGCTTTTTTTCTGTGGGCCTCTTTAGCCCTATTTTTCTAATCTATAATTACATTGTTATAGATAGTGCCCGGATTGGGCTTAGTTGTTTATGGATCTTTACAAGTGAGTAAGGACTTGATTACCTTTTGCAGTGTACTGTTTGTTTTTTTTAAATATGTCAGATGAAAAGGAGAAATCCCATCCTAAATCGGGATTTAAAAAATGTCCAGATTGTGGGCAGAAAATGTCACTGACGGACACATTCAATGTGTCTGCTGTCTGGGGGCTAAACACCTCCAAGACACCTGCAGCATTTGTCACTCCTTGTCTTCAAGAGTCCTCTTGGAGAGAAGGAGGAAACTTATAGACAGGTGATTGCTACAGCAATCTTTTTCTGAGGTGTTGAGTAGCCATGAGGGTACTAGTACATCCTCCAAATCCTCAAAATCCAAATCTTCAGACAAAGTGACAAAAAAGGCAAAAATTTCAGAAGGAGGGTCATCGGTTCCACAGACATCGGAACCAAGTGTACCTTTGATTCAGAGCCAGCTCTCGGTATTGGAGCCGGTCTCTGAAGTTCCTTCTTCCCCTCTGCTCCAATCAGCACCTTCGGTGCATTCAGCTAAGTCCTCAGTCATCCTTTCAGATTTGGACATGGATCGGCTAGTGCAGAAACTTTTACAGGCACCAAGACTTGCCAAATTGTTGTCGGCCCCAACCAGCTCGTCGGTGCCGAAGACCATGGAGCCAGATTTGTCTACTCCTCCTCCGAGCCGTACTGAACCCTTGGAGCCGATACCCGCACCGGTGTTATCAGCTCCAGCTACTCGGATGTCCTCGGCGCCAACCGAGGACTCTAGGAGCCGACGCTCTCCCGTCGGGTCCGGGTAGGATAGTCGAACCGATTTGTCGGTGCCGACTCTTCCTCTCGAGGCTTTGGCTCGAATGAGCTCGGCTTCTACCCCGGGCTCAGAGCCCAGGGTTTCAGTGCAGGGGGATCAGACAGTACTCTCGGGTCCGTCCACTCCTTCTCGTCGGAGCCATGGTGCCATTGATGCTATGAGGAGAGTTTTGTCTCCAAAGACAATGTCAGCATCGGTTCAGCTTTCCCTCTCCCCTCAAGCTCCTGTGTTTGCTTCTTCATCTGCCGGTCCCTCTAAACGTAGAGACCCCGAGCCTCAAGTACCCCCCACAGGGCGTCTCCTACTCTTCTGAGACCTCCCCAGATCCCCCCACTGAGGAGGTGCCCAGGAAGAGATTGTGCAAGAGGAGGCACTTAGACTCCCCACAGAAGTCCCTGATGTCTGACACAGACTTAGATGAGTCAGAAGGATCCCCTCGGTCTCCCTCTGAGGATATCTCCTTTGCAGAGATACCAGAGATCCTTAGTCAGAGGGGCGATTGGCAGTCCAAGACCCCTACTGAGGATGAGTCCATGCTCTTGAAGGCTTTTGGGTTTCAACCTTCCACTTCTTGGGTGTCTCCGCCTTACGACGAGCTCATGGAACTGATTTCTTGTAAGGCGTGGGAGTCACCGGAGGTATGTCTGCCCCAGTGGACAAGCCATTTTTGACAAAGGGAGTGCCTGTTCATAGGTTCATAGATTCATACTAGGCTATCTGCCCTAGGGCATTTATAAGCCTAGCCAGAGTGTGTTTGGCTTTCGCCACCCATTTTAAATTAATTTTGCTATGCCCTTTTTCGAGGTTAGTATACTGTGCCTCTGTCTAACAGTGACACAGAAGTGATACCCGGGGTAAACCTACGATCCCCCATCCACTCATCAAGATTCCTCTTGAAGAGAGTCAATGAGGGACTCTGCCTAACCTGGACTGGGATTTTATTCCAGAGTGAAGGGAGCCTCTGGGTTATGAATCTGTCCCTCCAGCATGTCCTATTTATTTCAGTGCTGAGGTTCTAGTCTCTCGAGCGCGTAGCTCGATGGGATTTGGATTTTCTGAGGTGGAGCATGTCCATTAATTCCGGGTTGGACATGGCTTTATACGTCAGGCACAGATCACCTCTGAGCAGGCGGTATGCCACTGAGTAGAGCTGGAGTTTCTTTAACTGGGCAGCATATGGCATCTGTTTGAGCCCTTTGATCCTCTTGGTGATGTACTTTTGGGGTCTTTCCAATTGCTGCAGGTGTCTGGTAAGGTACATCCCAAAAGGGGCATTGTACTCAATTATGGGCCTGATGAGGGATGAGTAAAGAGGCACGATGACCTCCCCTGATCTAGATGTGAATCCCTTCATGATTAGGTGGGTTATATAAAATGTTTTTCTAACCACTTTGGCCACGTGGTTGTCAAATGAGAGATTGCTGTCAACTTGGGTCCCCAGGTCCCTAATTACTTCTTCTATACTTAATGGATTACCACCTATGTGGTAATTTGTGGGCACTTTGTTTTTGCCAAAGGGGATGACTATACACTTTTTGGCATTTAGCTTGAGGCCATGGCTCTGGCACCAGTTGTCTGTTTCTATGAGGCCCTTTTGGAGGATGCTTGTGTCGGCTGGAGAGTCGATTATAGCACCCAGTTTGCAGTCAACTGCGAACTTGGTCAGCCACAGTCCTTCCGTGTTGGCCTGTACCTCCGAGAAATATATATCGAACAGGAGAGGTCCCAGGACTGAGCCTTGTGGGACGCCACTTGTAACTGGTTTGGAGTCTGACATGGCTCCAGCAATTCTAACCATGTGGGTTCTGTCCTTGAGCCAGTTTGCAACCCATCTAATGACATAGGGGTTTATATTTAAGCTGGTGAGCTTATCTATAATGACCGAGTGGGGTATTGTATCGAAGGCTTTTGCGAGGTCCAGGTAGGCTGTGTGGACCACCTTCCCCTCATCAATGGCCTTGGTGACTGTTTCAAAGAAATCGACCAGGTTTAAGAGGCAGGATCTGCCCTTAACAAAGCCGAACTGGGTAGGATCCAGTGTCTGTAGGTCCCCAATATCTTTTTTTATGAGGTCCATGATGATCCTTTCCATAGCTTTGCAGACCAAGCTAGTCAGGCTTATGGGGCGATAGTTCCTAGGATCCGTTCAGGCACCACCTTTGTGGAGAGGGACCACTGTTGCTGTACACCACTGTTTGGGTACATATCCTGTGGTAAGGCTGAGATTGAACAGTAGTTTTATGTTTGGGTTTAGCTCTTCTTGGAGTTCATGTAGGACGCAGCCTGGGACACCGTCTGGTCCCATTGATGCTGTGTTTTTTGCTTTGGAGAGGGCGGCTCTTACCTGAGCATCTGAGATGTCAGGGGGTCAGCACTCTGCTGGGATAGATATTTGCCCTTTTGGTGGGGAGTTTGCGCTGAACCTGTCAGCTAGGATGTTGGCAATGTCTGTGGGTTCGTGTATTTTTGTCATTTTGGACTAATTCTGAGCATATCTGGGAATTCCCACCCAGGTTCCTAACATAACTAAAGAAAGCCTTGTGATTATCCTTAGTGTCCTGTGCAATTTTTCTCTCGAACCTGGCCTTAGACGATTTTATGAGTGCCCGTAGTTTTTTGCTAACACTGATCAGAGATGCCTTCCCTTTTTGGGATTTTGCTCTATCGTGTAGTAGCTTCCTCCTTCTATTGTATAGTTTGTTTATGGCTGGGGTCCACCAGACAGGACGTCTGCCTTTGGAGGAATGGGTCTTGGTTTTATTTGGGATTGCATGATCCATGCATTCCTGAAGGTGTTCATAGAATGCATTTATAAAGGATTCTGCGGTCTGGGCCGTATTTTCTACAGGCCCGGGGGCTTTGAAGGATTCCACCTCGGTTTTGAGGAGTGTGAAATTTGCTTTAGAGAAGTTTTTCACTGTGGTTTTCTGGGCAGGGGTGGGGTCGGGATGTGAATATCCAGTGAGATTAGTTTATGGTCTGATCTTACCAGTGAGGGATACACTTCTAGTCTGGAGCATAGAGTCCCCATGTTGGTGATGATCAGGTCCAGTATGTTTTCCCCTCTTGTGGGAGTGGTAACAAGTTGTTTCATAGCATTTGAGTTTATAAATTCTAGGAACCTTTGAGCTAGGGTGTTGGAGCTAGAGTAATGTTCCCAGTCTATGTTTGGGTAGTTGAAGTCACCCAATATAATGGTGTTTGGAGAGACCTTCATATTTTCCAGTGTTCTCAGGAAGGCCGAGTGGGGTTCCTGGGTTTTGGAGGGTGGTCTGTAGCAGGCTATAAACTGGAAGGCAGTTTTACCCACTGTTAGTTGCACATGGATAGTCTCTGATGCTTCATGCTGTGCCACCAACCTGAAGGTGTGGGTTTCTTTGACGAATATTGATACTCCCCCTCCTTTTCTGGTTCAGTCCAAGTTTTGGGGCCGAAAAGCATGGTATGAGGTATAACCTGGTAGTGCTGGGGTGCTCTCGGGAGCCTTGAATCAGGTTTCTGTTACTGCACAGATATCGATGTTCTCCATGCTAAGGAGAGTTTCGAGTGCATGCATCTTGAGGTTTAGACTTCTGGCGTTGAGTAGCATTACTCTTAGTTTCTTATCTCTTGTGATACCTATGGAGGTGGGTTTGTCTTTTGAGCCTTGCCTAAAAAAGGCACTATGGGGGTAGCAAGAGCCTTTGCCAATATCCGAAAGCCCAGGGGTGACAGGTGCAAGCCGTCCCTAGCGAAGCATCGTGGCCTGTCGAGCATGTCATCCCAGGCTGACAGGCATTGGATCCCCTTTGAATGACTCCAATACTTAAGCCAATTGTTGAAATTGATCATCTTGTCTTCATATTGTGGCATCATTCTTGGTGAGGGTAGGATGCTACTCAAGGTCAGGGTCATACCGGCCTGGGCTACATGCTCAGAGAGCTCCTCTATGTCTCTTTTCATGTAGTCCAGGGAGGTATGTCTCAGGTCATTCACACCAGCATGGACAATGACTGAGTCATATTTGTACTTGCCTTGGAGTGACCTGAGTGCTTGTGTTATGTGGCGGATCCTAGCGCCCGACAGGCAGCTCACCGTGACCTTCTCCTTGTTCAGCCTGGTGAGCGGGACGTCAGTGTGCCTGACGATAGAGTCACCTATTGCAAGTGTATCAGGTGTGTTGTTTAGCCTTCCATGGTGGTAGCTGCAGCCACCAAAAAGGAAGTATCTGAGACATGCACCTCTATCCATCCCCCTAACAGAGATTCTAGGGTCATGGATAGATATGGGAAGTGCATGTTTAGTTCAGCGACTTTTTCTCTGCGATCACTGAACTACTTAACCCATTTTACGAGACTACAGAGAGATCTCCTGAAAGAGCTAGGAGATGCTCTCCAGGGTACGGTAGCTGCAGGGGTGGCCGACAAAGTCAATGCCCAGCTCGCTACCCTAAACTCAGTGGTAAACTCGTCCATGCGTCTCATATCCTATGCAACTGATGGTTCGAGTAGAGCCGCTAGTTCGGCATTGCTCTTCGAAGACAAGCCTGGATGCATCTCTGTTCCTTTGCGGAACCCTTTAAGTCTTCCTTTATTAATACCCCATTCGATGGCTCATCACTGTTTGGGCCCAAAGTAAAGGAAACTTTAACCAGGTGTGAGCAGGAAGGCAAGACCTTATCTGCCGTTGGAGTCCGTTTTTCGACCCCTACTTGGCCCTACCCCAAGGGCCCTAGGGGAGTGAAAATGTGGTTCAGAAAAGCACAGGCAGTCTTTCAGGACACACGTGGAGAAACCCCCTCTAGAGGCAGGAGGGGGTTATAACGGAAGACGCCACCCCCGCGGCAGAGGGGATCCACAGCAACAGGGTGACAAGGGTCAGTTCTCCGGTCAGCCCTACCAGCGCCCCTGAAATGGGGCCCGACTGTTCGGCTCTGGAGGCAGTCGGGGGTCGCTTGTCTTTGTACCCAGAAGCCTGGCTAAACATAACATCAGATACTTGGGTACAAAGCATAATTTCCAGAGGATATTTCATTCCGTTCTCTTCCCCTCCTATTCCTGTAAAGAGAATCCCAGATGTTCCACCCAATCTCAGGGAACAAGCAATCGTAGAGGTCCACAGATTGCTAGAAAAAAGAGTCATCCAACCAGTCCCAGCAGACCAAGTTGGATTCGGAACTTACTGAAGATTCTTTTTGGTACCAAAGAAAACAGGGGACTGGAGACCTATCTTGGACCTCAGCAGACTAAATCAGTTCGTAAAGAAAGAGAAGTTCCAAATGGTCACGCTTCTGTCCATTCTTCCCTTCTTAGGGAAAGGCGATTGGATGTGCTCCATAGATCTCAAGGATGCATACTATCACATAAAGATGAACAGATGCTCCAGAGATCATCTGCGCTTCCGGCTGGGAGCCAATCATTACCAGTTTCGAGCCCTGCCCTTTGGTCTCACTAAAGCCCCCAGAGTGTTCACCAAATGAATGGCAGTGGTCACGGCTCACCTGAGACGTCTAGGATTCCAGGTGTTTCCATACCTAGACGATTGGCTCCTAACCGCTGCCACCAGGCATCAATTGACTCAGGCAACACAATACACTCTGACACTCTGCCATCAATTGGGCATTACAATCAACTTCGAAAAGTCTGCCTTATCGCCATCGCAGTATACCGTTTTTATAGGAGCAGAATTAGATACCTCAACTACCACTCTACATCTCCCTATCGAAAGAGTCTCTCTTCTCTGCCAAAACGTCAGCTTACTGGTGTCAAAGAACAGAGCTACAGCAGCAGAGGTATTGAAAGTACTAGGTTTGATGGCGGCAGCAATCCTGGCTATACAACTCGCAAGGATGCATATGCGAATTCTTCAATGGCTCCTCTTCGCTCAGTGGTCTTACCAGAAACTCCCGATGCACCACATGATTCTCATCACGGATTCTTGCAGGAAAGACCTTCGGTGGTGGTTGACGTCTCTTCATGTCACAATCGGAAGACCCTTTGTTCTCCCCCCCCCAGTAGCAACTGTGACCACGGACGCTTCCCTGATAGGGTGGGGGGGGGGGCATTTTCAGGGAAAGACTGCCCAAGACACATGGACAGATCAAGAATCACATCTTCACATCAATGTTCCAGAGTTGAGAGCAGTACTTCTGGCGTTGCAGTACTTTCAGGACTCTCTTCCTCTAGGAACTATTGCAATTCAGACGGACAAGTCAGTAGTCTGGTACTTGAACAAACAAGGTGGAACCAAGTCTTACCCCCTTTGTCGAGAAGCTCTCAGGGTCTGGCAAAGGGCTGTGTCATCCCAGTGTTTTCTATTAGCAACGCACATCCCGGGGAAGTCCAATGTGATAGCGAACAAGCTAAGCAGGGCGATATTGCTCCCTCACAAGTGGTCTCTCAAACAACAGGTTGCAGAGTTGATTTGCCGCAAATGGGGCCAGCCTTGCTGCGAAGTGTTTGCCAGCCACATCAATTCAAAATGCAGAAGCTACTTTGCCCTAATACTACCTCCCGGTCATCCCCCGAGAGATGCACTTATACACGATTGGCCCCCAGGTCTCCTTTATGCATTTCCACCCTTCCCATTAATACCCAGATTTTTACAGAAAGCAAAATCACTGGGAAGGACTGTTATACTCATAGCCCCCTACTGGCCTCGATAGATTTGGTTTCCGTTTCTCTACCATCATCTGTTGGAAGGTCCATGGATCCTGGACCCAGTTCCGGACCTTCTGATGCACCTGTCAGGGGACCTTCATCCTTCACTGCAGTCCCTGAAACTGACTGCTTGGCTAATCCACGTACCCTAATTGCCAGGCTTCATTCAATTTCAGAAGATACAAGACAAATTCGCTTGTCTTCTCACAAGCCATCTACCAGGAAATTATATGGCAGTAAATGGAAAAGGTTCTCAATTTGGGCCAACACGCAGAACATTGACCCTTTCCAAGCTCCGCTATCTTCTATTTTAGAATTTTTGACAAAAATTTTTAAGGAAGGAGCAGCAGCTGCTACAGTTCGAGTTCAGTTAGCTGCCATCTCAAATTTTCATCTTGGTTTTGGTGGCTCAAATGTTATGGGCCATAAATTATCTAAGACTTTTCTTAAAGGCGTTCTTCATATGAGACCTCCGATCAAAATTCCCTATTCTCCCTGGAATTTAAACCTTATGCTGTCTCAAATTATTCTTCCTCCTTTTGAACCAGCATCTTCTTGTGATCTCAAATTTTTATCCTGGAAAACAATATTTCTTGTGGCCATTACTTCTGCCCGCAGAGTGTCAGAACTTCAAGCATTATCTATCAGACCACCTTACATGATCTTCCATGCTGATAGAGTATCTCTCAGAACAAACCCCACATTTTTACCTAAAGTCTGTTCTGAATCAAATATCAATCAGGTCATTGAGCTGCCAGTCTTTTTTCCCAACCACTCTAGCAAATTGGAATACATGCTACACAAACTTGATGTTCACAGACAGCTCAGATTTTATCTTGACAGAACTAAGGATATTAGAAAATCAGATCAACTTTTTGTATCCTTCTCGGAAGCAAGAAAAGGCAATCCAGTAGCTAAAACAACTTTATCTAAATGGTTATCAGACTGCATATCCTTTGTTTATGAAAATGCGAGCATGCCATTAACACACAAACCTAAGGCTCATTCTACCAGAGCCATTTCTACATCTTCTGCTTTTCAAGCTAAATTGCCCCTTGACAATATTTGCGCTGCAACCACTTGATCTAAGCCTCATACCTTTATCACGCATTACAAAGTGGATAAGGCGTCAAGGGACAGGTCTTCCTTTGGTTCTATGGTACTGAAGAACATACTCCCATGAGCCACCCAGGATTCATGGTGCTAGGGATGCTACCCATCAGTGAGAATAAACGGCGAGATTTAACAACTTCACATATAGAAGTTATGTACTTACCATAACGTTCCATGTGAGTTGTTTATCTCGCCTTTATTCTCACGTCCCTCCCTCCTTCCCCATCCTGGCTGACTGTTGACTTAGAGGCTAGTACCATCCTGGTTATTCAATATTTCTTCTTCCCCTTTGGGAAGTGTTGTTGGTAGAAATACATAAAAGAGGATGTATGTATATATATATATATATATATATATATATATATATATGAAAATGCTGTTACTCGCAGCAAACAAGATCTGAGGTAATTCCAGCAGTGCATTGTGGGATAAGGGGCTTGGTCTTGAGCTACTGGCAAACCTTGAGCTTTGCTATCGGCCATGTCAGAGCCGAGGATCGGCTCCAAACCCATCAGTGAGAATAAAGGCGAGATAAACAACTCACATGGAATGTTATGGTAAGTACATAACTTCTATTTTTTTTTTGTTATTCCTTTCATGGTAAGAGCCCTCCGTATTCTGTCAATGCTCATTCTGCTAGGGCTGTGGCTTCTTGTGATTTTTTTCAAGGGTTTGAATGTTAACTCTGTTCTTGAGGCGGCTACCTGGACTTCTGTGCATACGTTTACCAAGCACTACAAATTGAACAGAATCTTCAGAGCTAGAGCTGGTTTTGCTGGGGCCATCCTTCATGGCTTCCTAGAAGGCTTCTGCTGGTCCTTCCTCCTTCCAAGTTTCTTCTTGAGTTTTGGCACTCTCCCTAATGTAAGGAATACTGCAGCAATGAAATGGCAGGACACACTATAGTCATGTAAAGCCTTAGCATAATGGTGGATGTCCTTCTTTTCACTGTTGCAGTATTCACTCCCTCCCTCCACCCGCATTTCCATTTTTCTTCAGGATGTACTGATTACCTCTTTTTTCCTTATACTTGTGTTCCTACTGTGGCTCTCATTTTTGAGGATGGTACAGCTGGACATCACCTTTATGACCTATGCTACGCAAGGAGCATATGTGTGATGTACAGCGTACTTAAGGCAACCTAAAGGCTTTGGTATACTGGCTGGATGTCAAGCCGCTTTTGGCAGGGGATCCCTAATGTAAAGATTACTGCAACAGTGAAGAGAAGGAGATCTACTGTTATGGGAAGATTTTACACAACTGTACTTACAAAATGCTAACAGTTTTGGTCCGCTCATTTTTCCAGATTGTCTCCTCCTTCCAGTCAGATAAGTACCACACTGAGGATTTTCCTCTCCTAATTTAATGTTTAAAAAGGTCAACAGTTGCTTGAAGTGTGGGAAGCAAATTCCACATAAAGAGTTTCACTTATTTGTTTCTGTTCTGCTTGGGGTCACAGCACAATGTCTCTAATTGCCCTGACTGTGCAAAATTCTAAGTAAAAACATTGAAACATAGGGCCGAGGCATTAGTTGCCCACATGGAGTCCTCAGTTTCTGTTCCCAGGTCGCTTTGCAACCCACAACTACCACTGGGTCTTTGCAAACACCACCTTCTGCAAGCATCATTCCAAAGAAACGGAAAGACAAAAAAAAAAAAAAATCAATCCTGATTATTTACCACCTGCTTCCAGGAAGCTGGACAGATTTTTACAAGTGCTTGGCTCACACAAGCGCCTCTACAAATCTCCCTAAACTGACCCCTCAGTAGTTTCTACTGAATACACAAAAGGTGTACCTGAAAAGGTGTGCCTAGGAGGTTATGTTGACATCCCTTACCTAATGATAAGAAAGTAGACTATTGGACAGATTTGGGAAAAAGGCTTATAACTCTTGTTACCCTGGCATGTCAGAGCTTTGCATTGCCAATTCCATTTGCTAAAGTACTTTGAATCTCTATAGAACAAAATTCTGTCGAAGTTGGGGAGTCTGTTGTGGCTAGAGCCTTATCAAAAGAAATTCAGGAGACAGCAGGAGAAGATTTACAAGTCTCCAGACACTCCCTAAAGTGTGGTTATGACACCTTGTATGTGTGATGCAGAGCATCTGCCGCAGGCTCTGTCATTTGCATATGTGTGTTGTCAGTGAACTGTCATTCTTTCCAAGACTGGCTGTGCTGTGCACTGTTTGCTTGCTGGGTTAATTTCACGCCCTCTAAGCAATAATCTTAGATTTAATAAATCAGCTACAGAAGATGGATGACTAATAACCTACTGGTTATTTGTGCAGACTTCATTATCTGATGTTTTCTTCAGAATATCATCAGTCAGAAAGAACACGATGACTTTTTAACATTGCACTTCCAAGATCCTTTTTGCTGCCCTGCCCCATCTCCTCCTTTGATGTTTATTTTTTATTTATGTATGTTATTTGTTGATGTAATAGTAATTGGCCATGGCTTCTGTAGCTAGGGTAGTATGGGCCAGTGCAGTCTTGTAGCATCTCCACTGTAGATTTTTTTTAATTTCTTTAATAATCAGTGATCTTGTATACAGTTAAAACAGGTTTACTACTCGTGGCTGTACACTGCTCAAAATTTTGGGCTCAACTCAGAAAAAATTGTGCTGAGCCATAGGTAGCTCATTGAAAGGTAACATGAATGCAAAACTGGTTTGTTCAAAAGTAAATGTGTAGTTGTATACAAGATGCTTCTTCATACATACATATACATGTGTGTGTATATATATATGTATATATATAATATTTGTGTATGTTTATATATGTATACACACATGTGTATATATATATATATATATATATATATATATATATATATATATATATACATAAATAGATATGTATATAAAATATATATATATATAATCGATATATACATATGGAAACATACACCCACATTACTGAGATTTGTGACATTCCTTTATATTTTGGATCACAGTAGGTAGGGAATAGTACAGTGTTTCTGTGTAGCTTCTGTGAGCAGCTGCACAAAGTTGTTCAAGCCTAATGTGTTTTATTGTACTGCATTTCTGTTCATTTACTTGCATAGCCATATACCAGTATTGTAGGTGACCCACACTCCCACACTAAATCACAACTCTGTCAGATTGCAGAGATCAACGGCTGAGCATGCAGGAGACAGCTGCACTAAGCCACCTTGCTGGTCTAGTGCAGTAAGCTGAACTACTTGATTAATTTTTCCTGAGAATATGGCTTTTGAATCACTGCGAGTCAGTGATAAGAGTGACAGGTTAGCAAACCTCTGTAATGCTCTAGCTTCTGAATGTATCCCTTTGTTCCAGTGCTCTCTTCAGAGATATCTTCAGGTAACACTCATTTGGATGAAACTGTTTATAGCAGCAAATTTTCAAGTTAGTGTCTTAGAACAAGTGAAGTATGCAACTCTTCTTACACATTTCGGTTTATGCTGCATTAGAATGCAGTTTCCCACAGTGTGGATTTCATTTATTTCCAGTTCGGAATGCGAATTTTGTGTTTTCATATCAGAATATACGTACTGGAGAAGAAGAGAAAGACATACTCTATGGGGAATAAATGGGTCATAGGGGGTTCTTGCTCCAGGAGGAACAAGCAGCCCAACTGAGCAGTGGGAGGGAGGTTTAATGAAATGGTGCCAAAAAAAACACCTCTTTTCAGAAGAAGATGCAGAAATGCACTTTACAGTGATGCGTGCTTCAGTAGTTGTCTTAAGTTGAACAGCTGTTTGAGACTTTTGACAGATTTATCCTACGACCTATATGCACAAATCATATTAGTAGTGCTTGTAGCTGCAGCATACTTCTGTGATCTTTTGTGGTAAGTACGTGCTACAATGCCTTTATTCCCTTCAGTAAGAATTAATACAAGGGCTACCAGTTTCTTAATTATGATTAATAAAACATGGAGCTTACACAATGAGTTTGATTCTGTTTACATTATATTAATAAGACCCTTAGCTTGTTTTGTTTGTCTTCTCCAGCAGCAAGGTGCCACCAGCACTTTGACCATAAATACATCTTGCCTAAACACCTATGACCAAATATGCAAATTTCTGAATCAGAAGTAGCAACCTGCACTTAACCTCACCCTGTATAATGGCACAGATAAAATAATAACAACAATAATAATACATGGTATTGTGTGAGGCTTTACTGAACACATCCCCTGTATTGTGTATTACTAATTACATGACTTTCAAGGAGGGATAAGTGCAAAACACTAAAACAGTTTCAGCGACTTGCCAATATGGCCTCTATAATTTTGTTTCTGTCAGTGTCATTAATAGCTACATATGTATTACCAAGGACACATTGATCATGTTAATGATGCACCACATATTTTCCTAACTATATAGTTTCAGTGCTTCGGGGCTATGGGTGCCTTCTGCGTGGAGCCTGCATGTTCTCCCTTTGTTTGTTTGGGTTTGCTGTTGGTGCACCAGTTTTCTCCCACATTCCAAAGACATGCCATATGTGGATTGGATACTCTAAATTGGCGGTAGCTGTAATTGTGCGTGCAGTTGTGTGGTATGGAAGAACAGCCATGGAAGGGCTGTCTACCCAGCATTGTGAATCTTGGCTGTAAATGGTTATCACTGTTGAAGTAACACCCAGAGCAGACCCTATGTGCAAAAAAAAAAAAAAAGGGGTAAAGGGGTTGTGGATGGATGGTGAATTTTATTGTGTCATTATGTCCTGGTGGCAAGGGATACTGTTGTAGGCTCTGTCCTTACTTTTCTAATTTTCATTAATGATGTAATTAAACGTAGAAACTGTCCACAGACTTTTTTATAAATGTGTAATAAGGCTGTATTTTACATGTAATAGTTTGAATATAGCAGAGATCTGCCACATTTTCATTACTTTCTGGAATCTTTAGAATGTTGACAAACTGTACATTTTTTGCTAGAAAAGTAGGGGATTAACCAAGAAAGGCATTGTTAATGATATTTAGTATGTATTAAAATTATTAGGAATGAGCTTGGCTGCCCATCTTTGTTTAAAACATGTTTAATGTTTCAGGCAAAATATTATGCAATGTTTTAAACTGTGTAAACATTTAATGTAACTACAAGGGATTTATTTCTTTGTTACCAATTGCAGAACTTTTATTGATAAAAGCCATCACATCATTATTAAAAATTATAGATGCATTTGTTCATGTTGTCTTGATTATTTTAACAGGATGCAAAATTTGAAGTGAATACAAAGGGAACACCTGCAATTGTTTTGGCATAATATGGTGATGAGTCAACTATTGTCACTCTAGAGAAGCATCATTAGTTCAGAATTTTATTAGAAGAAGCAGTAATTTAATAAGAACAATTTCTCCAAGGTGAAAACTCAGATATAATTTATTGAGAGCAGTAAATGGTAGAGCAGAGTTGTAAAACATGGGGAAGAGTGTGACATATTAAATAAGCATATGGTATTAAGTCTTAAACATCAATACCGAGTGCTTATATTTAAGAGTGGAAAATATTTTACCATCTGGATAAGTTCTTCATTTCTGGATTCCGAAACCTAATTTCTCATTTGTTAAGATAGCAAAGTTATTTTATGATGGATGTAGTTATTAGAAGTATATTTGTTAATCTACATATTGCAGTTGGTGATTGCTGTCATTTTACCACCCAAGTAAAAAAGGGGAAAAAAACATCATCACTAAGATGTAAAGATGAACTCTCCGGAAGTGTAGCGGTACTTCACTGAAGAACAAAACTTTTAACTGTTGCAGGAAGGTGTATAAATGGTGTTTCTGTATTATTAGAACTGCAGCAAACTGAAGCTTATACTCCTCTGTGTAAATCTTTTGTGGCAGCTGCACGTTTCTAGGATTTATCCATTTGGAATATTTGTATAGCTAGCACAATAAAATGTGTCCCTGAAGGATTCACTATACAATCTCGAAATACTGAAATGTTGAATTTCGGTATTTCGAGACTGAATAGTCGAAAAACCACATACATGAAAACCCACAATCATGAACACTACAATCACGACCATTCACACACACACACACACACACACACACACACACACACACACACACACACACACACACACACAAACCAGGACATAATCACACGCACATATACACCTAACTAAACAAACATAACAACACACGCAAACACACTTAATCTACCTATAAGCAAGGGGGCAAGCCCCCCCATGCCCCCCTACTTATATATTCTAACTCCAAGGTTTAACTAAACACACAAACACACAAAAAACACCACCGCACACACTTACACATACTAAAATCCCTACCCATTATCCTCAAACACACAACACTTAGCTGAAACCCCAAATAAATCCACAAACAGCACCACACGTCACGAACATGACACCACGATAGCAGCGGATTCGACATTTGCGGATTTGGCATAGTTTGGTTTAGATTAACTGCACTTTCCACTATTCGGTCTCAACGTACTGAATTTCGACATTTCAGTATGTCGAGATTGTCTAGTGTATCCGTCCCTGAAACATTACTAAAATGCAGATTTTATTTGTTTTTGGTTTGCTCGTGATGTACATTCTAGTTTTTTTATAATTCTTGAATTTTAACATCTGAAATGCATTACTTTTTAAGTATATAAAGTACAAAACTTGAATCTGATAGCCATGTTTTAGTAAATTCATTTGGATAACAGAAGTGATGAAAAAAATAATGGAATGAGTACATATATGATTTCTGTTTCCAACAGGTGATGTTTTGGTGTTCCTTGACAGCCACTGCGAAGTGAATGAGATGTGGCTACAGCCCCTCCTGAGCCCAATCAAAGAAGATAGAAAGACTGTAGTTTGTCCTGTGATTGACATCATCAGTGCAGATACACTTGCTTACAGCTCTTCTCCCATAGTGCGGGGAGGTTTTAACTGGGGCCTGCACTTCAAATGGGATTCTGTACCACTATCAGAGCTGTCAGGACCAGAGGGAGCTATTGCACCATTCAAGTAAGAAATCATGTTCCCAATCAAAAAAAAAAACCTGCATTTGCATGTGTTTCTAAACACTGTGATTTAAATTTGTTTAGTGAAACACATTGAGGCAGAATATTGGAGTGATATCTGACCGAAACAAAATATGATCTACTCAAGAGCAGATGATTTAAGGATCAGATTATCTCTGAGAATAGGAAAAAAATTAAGTAAGTATCACAGAAAGGCAGAGCATGTACTGGACATGACTTATAAAATGAATATTAAAATGACCTCCGTAACAAGCAGTAACTGCTCTTAAGTGAGATAGTTGTTGAAGCAAAGACACACATATATTTTATTACTGCTACTTTTAAATTAGTTCTGCAGTTTTCAAACTGTATTTATGAGTATGGTCATGCTATTGAAGTAGAGTTTGTTAGTTGTAAGCTAGGTGCAAAACATCCAAAAGGATATGAATGAAGCATATTAACTCTGTCAGTTGAGTTAGAAGTGTTCTTAGAGTTGGAGAGAGGCAAAAAAGATAGTGAACATGTTGAAATACCACTGTTGAGAGGAGAACTAGCAGTAATCTGATATAAACGCCCAATCCACAGTACTGCATACTAAATTACTAAGTTATCCGGGAGATCCCAGAACCACTTATAGACTGTTGCAGTAGAGAGAATCTGCTGTTTATACCAGGTAAGATACCGAAAGAGTAGAAACACTTTCTAAGGAACCTGACACCATTTTAAGTTATTCTCACAGGAACTGTATGACAAAGAACATCCAGCCTTAGACACAGACCTAGAGGTCATTGAGTCTCATAAGTCCAAGGAGATATCTCAGGCCATTTTCCAACTAGCAGCAGATTCATCTCAGAAGGGTTACTTGACTGCTCCTCTCTGGAGGTAGTTGGGAGTCATTTATCCTTCTACTCTCCTGTGTGGATGGTCATAACTTGAGACTGCTGGGTACGGGGGTTAATATCCAAAGGCTAACTTGTATCCTTTTCCCAGTGCCCCACCCCCCTCCGGTCCTTTTAGCCACTTCCAGTACTATTCGGGATGTTTTTTGGTTCTGAAAAACCCAAAAGAAGAAAGATAACTGTGCAATGAAAAAAACAGAAGTGTGCCATGATGGAACAGTTTAATAACTCTACAACAGATAAGTGTTTTCATCTCTCTGTCTATCACAACAGGATAGAAGACTTCATCAGATAAAATAACAGTACACAACACACATTGTATACCCTATAATCAGTTAGTCATGTGTTAAATGTTATGTGACTGAATTTAGTTCTTATTTTTTTAAATAACAAGTAAAATTAATGACATTATTTAAACATTTATCCACAACAAGTGTCAGGCTGTATTTGCCTTTCATATTCTAGCTAATCTAAAAACTCCTCTTTATTTCTTTCCCTTATGCGGTCAGTAACTAGATCTAATGCATAAAATAAAAACTTTTTAAAACTGTTACACTTTTACTTGTGTCTTCTTAAAGCATTTAGAGCATTATTATTTTTGATAGCCTATAAATGCTTATAAGTTCTTTCCTTTAACTTCCTAATGGTTTTCCCAACAAAAAATATTCACAGGAAACACGCTGCTATATAAACCTAAACCGCAAGGGAAGACTCGCAAGTACAATGTAAGGCATTTTCATAAGTCTTGTTAGTGTTACTGCAGAATACAGTTGGACTGGAGTGCATAAATCTGCTTATGCTACAGTTTAAGCCTAAAACCCACTTTTTTGTGCAAACTTTTTCTGTTCCAAAATTTTTTTTTAAATATCTTTTACCTTTCTTCCCCTTTTATAAATAAAAAGAGGTTCATTTCCTGCAATCAACAATTGTGAAAAATCTGATATAATTATCCAGTTTTCTCTTACAGCAGTTGTAATCTCTTCAGTGTATATATTTTAGCTACAGGCATAGTTCAGTTACAGTCTTTTTTAAAATTATTTGATTTATGGTCTACTTTATCTAATTTCACTTCTTTCATAAATTCCCTTCTGTAACCTCTAACTAATAATCTTTCATCCAAAAGGCAAGAAATGTAAATTTTATTGTGATACTTGCAGTGATAAGACATTCAAACCTATTTATGCTTCTTTCCATACTAGTTTTCTGGTGTGTCAGACACAGACTACTGAAATGCAGTATGAAAGTACTCATTGCATTTTTATAATCAAGTCTAGTTTCCACTTTAGCATTATTTTGCAACCTTTAGTGTCCCAAAAATTAATATAATGTAAATCATAATGACTAGAAAAATACAAAAATTCTGTAGTTTCATTTAGATCATATACATCTAAGTCTTGTTGAATACTCCCCCCCCCCCCACCACCACCAAAACTAGAAAAGGTCATCAGTGAAAACCCCATAAAATTTTACCTTTTGATAACCATTATATTTGTACAGATGATTTTCCCAATATGTCTTCACTAGGTTAGCAAAATTGGAAGCTATAATTGCCCTCATTACTACCCCACAAATATGCTGGTAACTGTTTTTAAGACAAAAAATACTTTTGCACTCACTGATGAATTTATTCTCTTTTAATCCGTATGTTTTAATTTTTTAGTTGATCATGGCATACCCATTCGTTACATAGATGATGTTCAATCATGGTCTATAGTGATTTTACATATAGGGTTACCAAAATGTCAGACATATCTACTACTTTTGTAGCTATAGTTTCGAAATCAAATTTATCCTTTAAAATTACCTACTGTTGCAAACAGCTTCCTTTAAAACTTCTAAAAAGTGTGAAATATTCTCAAGTTTCAAAACCCTTGAAGAAACTATATGTGTTAGTGGGGGCAAGGGGTCATCATCATTTTTTGTATTTTTGAAATAACAAAAATAACTCCTATAATAGGATTTTCCACCTTAAGTTAAACACTCATAACCACCTACCAACCTATATAATTTGGTAATATCATATCTTTTAACTTGTTTATAAAAACTATTGTTTGTGTCTTTCGGCTTTTCCCGGTTAGGGGTCACCACAGCAGAACTCCGGTCCGCTAATGATTGGCAGTAGATTTTTACGTGCTGGCTTGCCAGGCCTAACGCACAACCTTCAACGAAGGAAAGACTTAATATTTATTTATTTATTTTTATTTTACATTTGTTGACCGGGAGAATCCAATTGGATAAATGTCCATTTTCAGCGGAGGCCCGGGGAGAAAAGCTCCAGAGTTTGTAAATATACAAAGGCAAGCAAACACATACAGAGTCATTTAACAAATACAGAGCCCCAAGTACAAAAATATAACATATTAGAAGTATATAGAGAAAAATATATATTTTAGCTGCAAATTGTAGTAGCAGGACAAGTTAGCTGTATGTCCAGTCATTTCAACTTGAATTAATGAGAGTATGTATAATACATCCATAGATGTGTGTAAATTTACAATATTGTGTTTGAGTATGATGGTGTATGAAAGAGTTGGGGAGTACAGTGAGTAGTAGAGAGCTTTCAGAAGTATAGTAGAACTCCTAGTAGATGAGGCTTGCGTATTAAGAAAACTAGTACATACAGTAAATTAATATGCAGAGGTTGATAGAGAAAGTCCTGAGGGAAAAGCAGGTGTAGAAGGTCAACCTGGGGGAAGGCATGGGCATTGTCTATTGATAAATAGGTGTTCCTTTAGTAGTTGTTTAAACGTAATGATAGACTTTGCTGAGGTAATATCAGGGGGCAGTGAGTTCCAGATTTTGCCTATGTAGTTAGGAAAGAGGAAGTCTCCTGCTGAGTTGTTGGTTCTGGTGATCTTGATTAGGGTCCTGTCACTAGAACGTAGTTGTCTTGGGTTTTCGTGTATTTTAAGTAAATTAGATAGTGCTGGTATTTTATCTGGATAAAGTAGGAGTTTTTTTAGCGAAAACTAGTTGGTGGAAGGTAATGAGATTTTGAAGTTCAATCCACTTTAGTTGGTATAGTGAGTGGCAATGATGTGAACTGTAGGGAGCTTTTGTGGCAAATCTGGCAATTTGATTATAACGTGTCTAGTTTTGTCATTTCTGTTTTGGATAGGTTGGTGAAGATGGGGGCAGCCTATAGAA
This sequence comes from Protopterus annectens, assembly GCF_019279795.1. Classification (NCBI taxonomy): domain Eukaryota; kingdom Metazoa; phylum Chordata; order Ceratodontiformes; family Protopteridae; genus Protopterus; species Protopterus annectens. The sequence goes on along the minus strand of NC_056732.1, from coordinate 445,145,890 downwards.
GTGTGGATAGTAGCAGAGTTTGAGCCATGGTAATTTTAGTCTGTTGGTTTAGGTATGTTTTATGTTTGTACAGACTGCCTAGTTTTCTGTGTATGTTTTTGATGGTATGATTTATTTGCATATCAAACTTCAGTTTGTTGCCAGTTGTATATTATTTAATTATATAAATATAAATATGTAAATGAAAAATTAAATATATGTAAATATTTCAATCATTTTCTCAGTGTAGTCTTCAGTATTAATAATAACTATAGGCCCAACCTTATCAGCTTTCATTGTGCCTTGAAAAAAAACATTGTTCCACTATATCTTCTTGAATTTGTTGTGTGACAAAATATACCATTTTGTCTTAATGGGTTTTCTTAAAATATCACAAATAATGTTACAAATGTTACAAAGAAGTAACCAAGCAGTCCCAGTAGATATAAAAACCTTTTATTACACAGACACGGTTTTTATGGTTTTTATGTTTTTATATCTACTGGAACTGCTTGGTTACTTCGTTGTAACATTATTCCTGACTTTTTTCTACTACAACGAAGTATTTGCCTTGTGGGCTGTTTGCTACACTTCTTTATATTTATTTTTTTCTTAAAATATCTCTAATAACTGCTTTGCAAGTTGATTAAAAACCCTCCACAACAGGATGAAGCAGAGAATTAAATAAACTCTGTTTGCGCAACTGTTGCGTTCTTTCTTTACTTATTGATGTCTTAACATATTTTAAATGACTACATCTTGTGTACATTTTTATACGATTTATGGTATCAGATCTTTTGGTGCTGTAATAACAGTAGAGTGTTCTGTAAAACTGCAATTTTATCTTTATCAAAAATATTACTATAATAATTTCACTGTATTTACACTTGTTTTTGTACATTTGAAGCTTTTCTCCCCAGGCCTCTGCTGAAAATGGACCTGTATCCAGTCGGACTTTCCCGGTTAACAAATGTAAAATAAAATAAATAAAAATTATTAGACAAATTAAAAATAAGGCATATTTACCAGTTCTTTCTCTGCATTCTCTTTGAACAATATTTAACAATTCTGTCTTTGTGTTCTCTTTGAACCATATTTAGCAGTTCTGTCTCAGCGTTCTGTTTGTCTGTTGTTTCTGCGACAGTTCCAAATTCATTTCCTGGACTCAGGATTTTGTCTGATACTGACTGATGTCCTTCCATATCACTGCTGCAGTATTGTTTACTTAAGGGATCTCCTGCCAAGGATAGCGCAATGTCTGGCCAGTATACCAAAGCCTTTAGCATTTATAGGTTCATAGGTTGATACTAGGCTATCTGCCCTGGGGCATTTATAAGCCTAGCCAGAGTGTTTTTGGCTTTCGCCACCCTTTTAGATTAGTTGACTGTGCCTCTGTATAGTAGGTCACAGAAGATAGCACTTTTAAGGTTAGTTTACTGTGCCTCTGTCTAGTAGGGACACAGAAGAGATCCCAGGGGTAAACCTACGATCTCCCATCCACTCGTCAAGATTTCTCTTGAAGAGCGTCATTGAGGGGCTCTGCCTAACATGGATTGGGATTTTGTTCCAGAGTGAGGGGAGCGTCTGGGATATGAATCTGTCCCTCCAGCATGTCCTATTTATTTCTGTGCTGAGGTTTAAGTCCCTGGAGCATGTAGCTCTAAGGGATTTGGATTTGCTGAGGTGGAGCATGTCCATTAATTCTGGGTTGGACATGGCTTTATACGTCAGGCACAGTTCACCTCTGAGTAGGCGGTAAGCAAGTGAGTAGAGCTGGAGTTTCTTTAGCCTAACTGTGTAGGGCATCTGTTTGAGTCCCTTGATCCTCTTGGTGAGGTACTTTTGGGGTCTTTCAAGTTGCTGCAGGTGTCTGGTAAGGTACATCCCAAATGGGGCATTGTATTCAATTATGGGCCTGATGAGTGATGAGTAGAGGGGCACAATGACCTCTCTTGATCTAGATGTGAACCCTTTCGTGATAAGGTGGGCTATATAGAAGGTTTTTCTAACCACTTTGGCAAAGTGATTGTCAAAGGAGAGATTGCTATCTACTTGGGTCCCTAAATCCCTAATTACTTCTTCCGTACTTAATGGATTACCACCTATGTGGTAATTTGTGGGCACTTTGTTTTTCCCAAAGGGGGTGACTATGCACTTTTTGGCATTTAGCTTTAGGCCATGGCTCTGGCACCAGTTATCTGTCTCTGTGAGACCCTTTTGGAGGATGCTTGTGTCAGTCGGCGAGTCGATTATGGCACCCAGTTTGCAGTCATCTGCGAACTAGGTCAGCCATAGTCCTCCCGTGTTAGCCTGTACCTCAGAGAAATATATACTGAACAGGAGAGGTCCCAGGACTGAGCCTTGTGGGACACCACTTGTAACTGGTTTAGAGTCTGACATGACACCTGCAATTCTGACCATATGGGTTCTATCCCTGAGCCAGTTTGCAACACATCTTGTGACATAGGGGTTGATATTTAAGCTGGTGAGCCTATTTATGATGCCCGAGTGGGGTGTTGTGTTGAAGGCTTTTGCAAGGTCCAGGTAGGCTGTGAGGACTACCTTGCCTTCATCTATGGCCTTGGTGATTGTTTCAAAGAAGTCGACCAGGTTCAAGAGGCAAGATCTGCCCTTAACAAAGCCAAATTGGGTAGGATCCAGTGTTTGGAGGTTCCCAATGTCTTTGTTTATGAGTTCCATGATGATACGCTCCATAGCTTTGCAGACCAGGCTAGTCAGGCTTATAGGGTGATAGTTTCCAGGGTCCGTTGTGGCACCACCTTTGTGGAGTGGGACCACTGTTGCTGTACGCGATTCCTTGGGTACATATCCTGTAGTAAGGCTGAGACTGAACAGTGACTTTATGTGAGGGTTCAGTTCTTCTTGGAGTTCGTGTAAGACGCAGTCCGGGACACCGTCCGGTCCCACTGATGCTGTGTTTTTTGCTTTGGAGAGGGCAGCTCTCACCTGTGCATCTGTGATGTCAGGGAGGCTACACTCTGTTGGAATAGACATTTGCTCTTTTGGGGGGAAAGGGGGGGAGAAGTTTGCACTGAACCTGTTTGCCAGGATGTTGGCAATGTCTGTGGGTTCAGTGTATTTTTTTGTCATTTTGCACTAACTCAGAGCATATCTGGGAGTTGCCACCCAGGTTCCTGACATAACTAAAGAAGGCCTTGTGATTATCTTTAGCTTCTTGTGCAATTTTTCTTTTGAAGCTGGCCTTAGATGATTTTATGAGGGATCGTAGTTTCTTGCTAGTACTGATCAGAGATGCCTTCCCTTTTTGGGATTTTGCTCTGTCATGTAGTAGCTTCCTCCTTCTGTTGTATAGCTTATTTATGGCTAGGGTCCACCAGACAGGTCTCCTGCCTTTGGAGGAGTGAGTCTTGGTTTTATTTAGGATAGCATGGTCCATGCATTCCTGTAGGTGTCCATAGAATGCGTTTGTAAAGGATTCTGCGGTTTGGGCCATAATTTCCACTTGCTCGGGGGCTTTGAAGGATTCCACCTCAGTTTTGAGAAGTGTGAAGTTTGCTTTTGAGAAGTTCTTCACCGTGGTTTCCTTGGCTGGGGGTGGGGATGGGATATGGATGTCCAGTGAGATTAATTTCTGGTCAGATCATACCAATGAGGGGTATACCTCTGGTATGGAGCATAGAGTCCCCATGTTGGTGATCATCAGGTCCAATATGTTTTCCCCTCTTGTGGGAGTGGTGACCAGTTGTTCCATAGCATTTGAGTTTATAAATTCTAGGAAACGTTGGCGAGGGTGTTGGGGCTTGAGTAGTTCTCCCAGTCTGTTTGGGTAGTTGAAGTCACCCAATATAATGGTGTTTGGAGAGACCTTCATATTCTCCAGTGTTATCAGGAAGGCCGGGTGGGGTTCCTGAGTTTGGGAGGATGGGCTGTAGCATGCTGCAAACTGAAAGGCAGTTTTGCCCACTGTTAGTTGCACATGGATGGTCTCCGATGCTTCATGCAGTGCCACTAATCTGGAGGTGTGGGTATCTTTGATGAATATGGATACTCCCCCTCCTTTTGTGGTTCGGTCCGAGTTTTGGGGCTGAAAAGCATGGTATGAGGTATAACCTGATAGTGCTGGGGTGCTCTCAGGAGCCTTGAACCTGGTTTCTGTTACTGCACAGATATCAATATTCTCCATGCTGAGGAGAGCCTCGAGTGCATGCATCTTGAGATTTAAACTTCTGGCGTTGAGCAGCATTACCCTTAGTTTCTTTTTCCTTGCGTTGTCTGTGGAGGTGGGTTTGTCTTTTGAGCTTTGCCTAAAAAAGGCACTATGGGGGTGGCAAGAGCCTTAGTCAGTATTCAAAAGCCCAGGGGTGACAGGTGCAAGCCGTCCCTAGCAAAGCAATGTGGCTTGTCGAGCATGTCATCCCAGGCTGACAGACACTGGATCCCCTTTGAATGACACCAATACTTTAGCCAATTCTTAAAATTAATTATTTTGTCTTTATACTGTGGCATCATTCTTGGTGAGGGTAAGATGCTACTCAAGGTTAGGGTCATACCGGCCTGGGCTACATGATCAGAGAGCTCCTCTATGTCTCTTTTCCTGTAGTCCAGGGAGGTACATCTCAGGTCATTCACACCAGTATGGACAATGACGGAGTCATATTTGTACTTGCTTTGGAGTAACCTGAATGCTTGTGTTATGTGGCGGATCCTGGCACCCGACAGGCAGCTTACAGTGACCTTCTCCTTGTTCAGCCTGGTGAGTGGGACGTCAGTGTGTCTGACTATAGAGTCACCTATTACAAGTGTATTAGGTGTGTTGTTTAGCGTTAAGGGCTGTGACTGTGTGGCACACTGACTTTGTGAACTATGTGATACGTGGGTATTGTTGTGGGGTAGCGGTTGCTTGGATGTCTGCTTTGGAGGTCTCTGCTGCTTGGGCAGATTTTTAGTTAGATCCTCTGAGTATGTTTTTGTGTGTTTATGTGTTTGGTTTGCTGTTGCGATAGGTCTATGTAAGACTGGATTTGTGGTGTGTGTGGTTACCTTCTCCTCCTGACTGACTGCGCCAGTACTGTGTTGAGAGAGCTCAGCCTTCAGTTTGGCTATGTAGTTGCATCTCTCACATATATTTGAGCTTGTTGGGAGGAGGAGAGGGTGGTCTGTGTACATAAGGCAGTTGTAACATTGCCTCAAGATTCCCAGATTCACCAGCTGGACTGGAGTGTAAACCTGAAACTGACTTTTGGACATGCCAGAATAGTATAAGGAACTACTTTTTGACTGATCAAAAAGGAACAATAGGGAGCCAAGTACTTAAAGGGAGTATAAGAGGGTGTAGTGCTTTAGTTTATTAGAGCTTACTTATAAAATTACTTATACGAGCAACTGCAGGGCTTTAGAATGAAAATAGAGTGCTTACTTTGAGATTTAGAAGAGTTCTAAATGAAAGAATTGAAGAGCAGACTTTGTGGAGCTGGGAATAGTTTAAACCCGTTTAAGCGGCGCTGCCCGATGCTGCACTATGCGCAAAATCATGCAAAACTGCGGAAATGCGGGTTTTAAAGCAGGGAAACTGAAAGAGATAGGAATTGACCCAAAACGGCCAATAAGCTAATAGTTTCAGGGCTGAGACCACTCCTCCAGGGACAGATAGGCTGCTCAACACTCCCCACTCTCACTGATGAACAGAGAAACTTCCTCCTATCCAAGTAAGGATATGGGCAACACAGGAAACTATACCACAGTCCGGAATTCAGCAAAACCTGAAATCTGGACTAATCTAGTTCAGCAAAGGCGGGAAAAGAGAATATTTTTTTTTTTGTTTTGTTTTTTTCAGGAAACAGCAGAAAAACACACAGAAAACATTGTAAATGCTATAAATAGGCTAGCGTACTTTAGTGTGTAGCCTACAACAGTTATACAATACAAAAACAACTTAAATTGATATAAATCAAGTGCAAAAGCTGTAAAAAGCAGAAGGCAAATGCAATTTAAACTTTTTAAAGCACAGATCAGTTAGAAATTCGCTTTTTAGGCGGGAAAAGGCAGTCGGAGCAAAAAAACAGAGAAAAAAAATACTAAAATCTGGAAAAGTCTCTCTTGGGTCTGTCTGTTGCCTGTATCACTCTGCTGGACACCACGAGGAGCTGCGCGGAGTTGTATACTGGTGCATAACAGCGCAAATGCAGGTTTTAAAGCAGGGAAACTGAAAGAGGTAGGAATTGACCCAAAACAGCCAATAAGGTACTAGTTTCAGGGCTGAGACCACTCTTCCAAGGACAGATAGGCTGCTCAAAGCTCCTCACTTTCACTGGTGAACAGAGAAGCTTCCTCCTATCCAAGTAAGGATATGGGCAACACAGGAAACTATACCACAGTCCGGAATTCAGCAAAACCTGAAATCTGGACTAATCTAGTTCAGCAAAGGCGGGAAAAGAGAATATATATATTTTTTGTTGTTTTCAGGAAACAGCAGAAAAACACACAGAAAACACTGTAAATGCTATAAACTTGATGTAAAACAAGTGCAAAAACTGTAAAAAGCAGAAGGCAAATGCAACCATACATCACATGTATGCTCTTCACACATATGGTGTTAGGGCATAAAGGTGGTGTGTGGATGCATACATTTAGAACTTCTTTGCAACCAGTCTGAATGCTCTTTCCCTGACCTGGTTACCAAGCCATATTATCAGATAAGTGCCCCATTGGGGTTTCTTTTCTTCTTTTTATGTCCTTATTGTGTTCATGTCATTCAGAAAGGGAAAATGTCAGTGTGGGAGACAAGATTTCCTATAAAGACCACCACAACCAGTCTCTCTTCTGTTTGGGTGCTTCCCATGGTCATACTCCGTGGTCTGTCTGCCATGCGTTTGTGCCTAAGACCCATCATAGCTGTCTCTTCATGTCCATATACCTGGAGAACCAACATCTTAAGTTGTTGGCTCAAGGTGCTGTGGCAGAATCCTCCATTCTTAAGGGCCAGCCATCTGCTAAGAAAAAGGCTAAAAAAATTTGTTCTGATCTGGTTGCTCTCCAGCCTCCCCCAGACATCTCTGTCAAGGCTGTTGAAATCCCAGAGGACCGTCCAGTAGTTGCTTCATATTCCTTTGTCGCCACCCCCATCGGAAACTGGCATGCATCCGGCTTCTCGCACATCCTTGGAGGCTTTTCAAACATCTCTGCCTGACATTGAGGCAAAACTTAGGCTAATTCTATCCGAAGGACTGAGAGGGATTTCTCAGATCTTAGTTTGGGATGACATTCCTACAGCCATTACTGAGTCACACCAGAGGTCTAAACCCTCCATTGGTGTTTTAAGCAGACAGCCTGCAGAAAAGGAAACAAAAAACAAAGCATATTTCCCCTGTTGTTAAGGTTCCCCATCATGAATGGCAGGATTTCACTCAGGGTTTAATTATCTTATGGCCTTGAAGCCTCTTCAAGATATCACTTTTCATGGTCCTCCCTGATCTTACACTCCACTCAAGAGAACTAGGGAATTGGATTCTTTGGATGAAGACCTGGAGTCAGGGGAAGAATCTTTGGCTTATTCTTCCCAAATCCATCCCCCCCTTAGGTTATGGTTCAGAGCAGGAGGACTATATAAGTCTAGATTTCACCCCTGGAGGAACTCTCCTCTGGGGATGCCATTGCCTATATGATGGATTATTTTAAGTGAGATTATTCTGAAGTATCTGAGATTCAGAAAAAAATATGAGCTCCAATAGATAATTTCTCAACAAAGTCTGTAGCTTCTGACTCTGTCTCCTGCACCTAAGAAGCCAACCTAAGAAGCCGGATGGATCCTATAATGTGTCTAAGGAGTGCAGATTTCTTTGTAAATGCCATTCTGTGTAGTATGAGTCTCCTCTGAGAAGCCATCGAAGTTATTGCCCTCTACCAAGCTGTTGCCTTCTGATAAGGATATTAGGGCTATAGAAAGGCTCAGCAAGAAAGTTTACACTGCTGCCAGCTTATCCTTTACCGCCATCATCTACCAGACTCTTATGACCAGGTAAGTCTTGGTTCTTCTCTCTCAGGTTGCTGAGGTGATTTCTGACCTTCCTGACTCTGGCAGCTAGGCTTTGGTCCTTTCCCTGCTGGGCTGTACTTCTCAAGTTGCACACCACTCAATCAAATGCAGTTGTGATGCAACTGATGTCTCTTCCAGGGCTGCTGCCTTTGGTTCAGTTATAAGGCGTTATTCTTGGCTTCATCTTCAGGCTTTGCGTGATGAATAAATAGAATAAATAAAATGATGACATTAAGGCCACACTTTTGGTTGCTCCTTTGGATAATATCTTATAAAGACATGTATCTGCAGTGTTTATCCCCAGGCCTCCACTGAAAATTGACTTCATTCCAAGTCGGACTTTCCCAGTTAACTAATGTTAAATAAAATAATAAAAATCTTTTTGGATCTGCTGCTGCTGAACTTCTCAAGTCTCTCTAGGATAAGGGCAAAGCCTTAAAGGAGCTGAAACAGATTTTTGTTTCTTCTATTCCCAAATTTAAGAGGAACTATTCTTCTAAGTCTACATTTTTCGTAGGGAATTTCGTCTTCCTCCTAAGGGCAAGAAGGGTTTTAGGCGGGTTTCTCTGGCTAAGTCTACTCAGATTCCTGCCTTCCTTAAACCTGCTTTCTAGGGCAAGTCAAGTTTTGCTGGACAGCTTACTTCCTCCTTCCCTTGGCCAAGTTCCCTTGTCCCTCCATCTGTCCCAGCATCTTCCAAATTGGCTACAAGTCACTTTAGACTCTTGGGTTCTATCCACTAACTGTCAGGGATATTCCATTGTTTGGAAGTCCCTTCTTCCCTTTTCTGGAATTCCCCAGCCTCCTTGGGAACAGCTGTCTCATTTCCCCGAGGTTCTTCACTTTCTGTTGAATTAGGGCACCATTGAGGCTTTATTCCAGGATGTTTTTTTAATACCTTTATTGTTATCACTTGTGATATAGGCAAATTTACATTTATATAAAAGTAATCAAACTGTATTAACAAGTTCACATTTACAAACATTATACTTCACATCTGTTGCTATATATCATATAACCTAAGAAACATTATGTAAATTATTCAATTACTGTCCTTTTTCTTTTTAAACAAGAAACATCTTTATTAAATGATCACTTATGTACGACATAGGCAGTCATGCATTTATATAAATAAAAACCACACCAACACAGTCCTAGTTGAAAGCATTTTACATCACAAACCATACTGACACATTCCCAGTTTGCAGATGACATTGTGATCTGTAGTGAGAGTAGGGAACAGGTGGAGGAGACCCTGGAGAGGTGGCAATATGTTCTAGAGAAAAGAAGAATGAAGGTCAGCAGGACTAAGAGAGAATATATGTGTGTGAATGAGAGGGAGGCTAGAGGAATGGTGGGGATGCAGGGAGCAGAGATGGCGAAGGTGGATGAGTTTAAATACTTGGGATCAACAGTTCAGAGTAATGGTGAGTGTGGAAGAGAGGTGAAGAAGAGAGTACAGGCAGGATGGTGTGGGTGGAGAAGAATGCCTGGAGTGATTTGTGACAGACGAGTACCAGAGTAAGAGTGATAGGGAAGATCTACAAGAGGATAGTGAGACCAGCTATGTTATATGGGTTGGAGACCGTGGCATTGGCAAAAAGACAGGAGTCAGAGCTGGACGTGGCAGAGTTAAAGATGTTAAGATTTGCATTGGGTGATAGACTGGATTAGAAATAAGTATATTAGAGGGTCAGCCCAGGTTAGAAGGTTTGGAGACGAAGCCAGACAGGCAAGATTACATTGGTTTGGACATGTGCTGAGGAGGGATGCAGAGTATATTGGGAAAAAGATGCTAAGGATGAAGCTGCCAGGTAACAGGAAAAGAGGAAGGCTTAAGATAAGATTTATGGATGTGGTGAGAGAGGACATGCAGGTGGTCGGTCATACAGAGCAAGATGCAGAGGCCAGGAAGAAATGGAAACAGATGATCCGCTGTGGCGACCCCTAACAGGAGCAGCCGAAAGAAGAAGCAGAAGACTGACACACTCCCAGTTGCAGACATTATACGTCACTTATCACCCAATCATTATTAGTCCAACATTTATATAGCTCATTTAAGTCCTGCCTTCTTTTAAATCTCATTCCTCTCCTGTATGTATTGTTCTCCCAATTCCCATTTTTCCCTATGTAATTAGCTCCTACCCTTTTCTAAAGATCTCAGTTCCAGTTGTTTTACTCTGTTACTATATTCTCTACTTCTAGTGTAGTTGGTTTAGAGTTTGATTTCCATTTTGTAGTAATTGCTTTTCTGGCAGCCAGCATAATCAGACACAGCAAGGCCTTACCATGTCTAGGCAATTCCAATTCTTTATCATAGATCATAAAATTCATCTCCCTCATCACACCAATCTGTCCACCAAGCATCTCTGACATTGCATCCCACAGGGAATCCTTAAAGTCTGCCAACTCATTTCACTCCCAGAAAATATGTTCCCAATTACCTCTTTCTTCCCCATCACACCTACAACATTCGCTATCGACCTGAAGAGAAATTCTCTGGAGTATACTTGGGGTATAAAAATATCTGTGCAAACATTTTCAAGCAAAAACCCTAAGGCTTCTAGTTTTTGTTGGATATTTGGGAGACTTAAGAATATCTTCCCATTCTTTCTCTATGAATTGCTTATCCAATCTCTCTTCCCAATCCTTTCTAACCTCCTCTGATTGGTTCTCATACTTATGATCCTACTAATTATTCCTTTTTTAATGGCAGCTTCTGTTCTAGATTCTACTAAAAACTCTACCAGTTCTAGTCGTTCATTTAGGACCCCCTATTCCTTTCTTTTTGCCTATACTCTTGATACCTATCCTTGATAGGGAAGTCAGTCTGTAACCTGCAGTCCAAATAAATTCTTGGCATCTTTCCATTCTGTCATCTTTCCCTCTCTAGTTATTTGCTCCCAGTACCTTGGTTCTTTTGCCAGTTTTCTCCAATAAATTCAAGTCCCCTGTTGCCTATTGTCCGTATCTCTAATTGCAGTCATCCCTGTCGACAGAATCTCCTTTCTCCATTCCCATGTTGGCTTAGTTCTTAGGATACTTTCTGCTACTTTATAGATATAATATTCTGTATGATTATTTTTATTCTCTTTAAAGGTGTACATCCAAAATTCCAGTGTCTCCTTGTTTCTTGAGCTTCCCCCTGTTTCATCATCATCCCTTTCCATTTTGAATTATAGATGTTATGTGGTCCTATCTCGCCTACATTCTTTACTCACGGGTTCGGAGCTGATTCTCGGCTCCGACTCGGCCAACTTATTTCTCTAGCATGAAGTCTCTAATTGGCTGGGCTAACCCGGTATCCCAAGATGCACCTCGCCCTAGCCCCAGATCTCATTTGCCGCTCGTAGAGTTAGGACATGGTCTCGCTTGGCTGTGGCTAAGTACCCTTTTTTCAAAACTTTTCATAAGTCTTTAGCAGTCTGTTTCTCGTAAAAAGCTATTTTAATAGCTAGTTTTTCATTGTGAGTGTGCTGTGTAGCGAGTAGTGTTTTTTTTGTGGTATCCCTCTGTTTTGGCGGGCTAGGCCCATTTAAATTAGAGGACCTAGTCCTCTCCTGTATTGTTTTTGTGTTAAATTGTGTTTTTGTTTGGTCGGTAGTTAGATTTCCTTGCTGCACCAAAGAAACGTTTAAATTAGAGTTTCCTTGGTTGTTCGTGGTTTGGTTTTTCCCGCCTTCCTGTTGTGTCTGTCGTCAGTTGAGTGGGTGCTGTGAACTACTATGTCTAAAGAGCAGAAAGAGCATAAACCCTCTGGGTTTAAAAAAATGCTTAAAATGTGGCTACAAGATGTCCATTACAGATGGGCATTCCATCTGTGTTTATTGTCTTGGTGCTATTCACCTGCAAGAGTCCTGCAGTTTTTGCCACGCTTTTAGCCCGAGGATACTGCAGGAAAGAAAAAATAAGTTGATTTTGAAGGGCTTGGTTAAACCTTCTTTTGAGGAGTCCTTAGACTCTTCTTCTAGTACTAAGTCTAAGACTTCCAAGGCCAAGAAAAGATCTCCGGCTCCATCTGTCTCTTCGGAGCCCCCAGAGAACGTTTCGAAAGTGGATACTGCCTCCTCGGCTCCATTGTCCTCGGGGCCGCAGGAGGTATCTGTTGTACTAGAGTCGACCTCGGCCCCGATATTATTGGAGCCTATTCGGAGCCGGTCACCCAGTGTTAGGCCTGAGTCTCCGGGTAGGAGATTCCGATCTCCTTCTAGTTCCTCCAGATCCTCTGGGCTGTCTGATTTGGATGTGAATAGGGTGGTCCAGAGGCTTCTGCAGTCGCCGGTGTTAGCAAAATTGTTCTCGGCTCCGGCCCAGTCGGCTCCGGAGCCAGTCCCTATTCTTGTACCGATGATTCCTCCTCCGAGCACCCCTGTGTCATTGGAGCCGGAGTGCTCCGCGCCGAGTGATGTTCTCGTGTCGGCTCCGATACCCCTTGCGAGTTTATCGGAGCCGACGTCGGCTCCAACCATGTCGGTTCCGTCCTCTGGTTTCGGTACTCTTGGTTTCCTCAGTCAGACCCGAGGGGGATACCTCGGGATTCTTTTCGGCTCCAAGCCTCCCTCTCGGTGCATTGGCTCGGGGAACCCCGACTCCGGTTGTGGTCTCGGAGATGGGTCGGTCCTCAGATTCGGGGGAGACCTGCCTTCGAGGCCATGAGGAGTGCACTGGCCAGATCGTCAGTTATATCACCCAGATCGGTCACTCCTTCCCCCTACACCCCGGCTAGAGCCTCTGACACACCCTTGTCCGTGGATGGCAGAGCCCAAAGGTCTGAGGATACCCCCATGAGCAGTCCCCAACTTTCTGAGGGCCCCTCAGTGTCGGTGCCTGAGGAGCCCCCTAGAAAGAATTTGTGCAAGAGGAAGCACATAGACTCCCAGGACGAGTCCCTCACTTCCGATACCGACCTCGAGGAGTCAGAGGGGTCCCCTAAGTCGTCGTCCGATGATGTCTCTTTCTCCGACATCCTGGAGATCTTGAGGCAGAGAGGCGACTGGCCTTCCAAGACCCCCTCTGAGGAGGAGTCGGTATTCCTCAAGGCCTTCGGAGCTCAACCCTCTGCCTCCTGGGTGTCTCCACCCTTCGATGAACTCCTGGATTTGATTTGTCGAAGGGTGTGGGAGACACCTGATTCTGTGGAACCGGTGCCCAGACGTCCAAATAAGTTTCTTTCTGCTTCCCCGGGGAAAGAGTTCCTGACCAAAGGGGATTCCGTAGATGCCTTGGTGGTGGCGGCAGCCACTCAGCAGGAAGTTGCAGAGGCTTCTTCTTCCGTCCATCCTCCTAACAAGGAGTCCAGGAGTATGGACCGGTACGGGAAGTGTACCCTGTCTTCAGCGACCTTTACTTTGCGGTCGCTGAATTATCTTTGTCATTTTACTCGGCTCCAGAGAGATCTCCTTAAGGAGCTAGGAGACACGGGTAACATGCCTGAGGCAGTAGCGCAGACTGTTAACGCCCAGTTGTCTACCCTTGGTTCCATTGTCAACTCGTCCATGAGGCTCATATCCTATGCAGCCGAAGGGGCGAGTAGGGCAGCTAGCTCAGGTGTAGCTCTCAGAAGGCAAGCCTGGATGCGCCTGTGTCATTTCGCAGAGGCCTTTAAGTCTTCCTTCACTGACGCCCCCTTTGATGGGTCCTCACTCTTCAGGACCAAAGTGAAAGACACCCTCACCAGATGCGAACAGGAGGGGAAGACCCTATCTGCCGTAGGGGCCCATTTCTCTCTTCCTTCTAGGCCTTTACCCCAAGGCTCAGAAAGGAGGGAAAATGTGGTTCAAGAAGTCACAGAAGTCTTTCCCTGCCGCTCAAGGTGATTCCCCCTCCAGAGGCAGGGGAGGGGGAAATTATTCTGGAAGATGCCGTCCTAGAGGCAGAGGAGGCCCCCGCAACTCGGGAGACCGCGATTCCTTTCGGCGTTCCTGAGGCGTTGCCCGACTGTGCTGTTCTGGAGCCAGTCGGGGGCCGAATTTTGTTGCATCTGGAAGCCTGGGAAAGCATCACCCAGGATCGTTGGGTGCTTCGAATAGTTACCGGAGGTTACACTATCCCCTTTTTATCAACACCCCCTCCAGTCAAAAGAATCCCGGACATTCCACCCAGTCAACGGGATCAAGCAGCACTAGAAGTTTCAAAGCTGCTAGAAAAAGGAGTCATCCAACCAGTCCCCTCAGACCATATTGGATCAGGAACTTACTCAAGACTCTTTTTGGTGCTGAAAAGAACAGGGGACCTGAAGCCCATTCTGGATCTCAGCCGATTGAATCACTACGTTTTGAAGTCCAAGTTCCGAATGGTCATTCTTCAGTCCATTTTTCCCTTGCTGGAAAAAGGAGCATGGATGTGCTCCATCAATCTCAAGGATGCCTGCTACCACATCAAGATGGACAAGGCATCCAGGAGTCACTTACGCTTCCGGCTGGGAGCCAGTCACTTCCAGTTTCATGCCCTGCCCTTTGGTCTCACCACAGCCCCCAGGGTGTTTACCAAGTGTTTGGCAGTGGTGACGGCTCACCTGAGACGTCGGGGATTCCAGGTGTTTCCATATCTGGATGACTGGCTTCTCACCGCCCCCACCAGGCATCTCCTCATTCAAGCCAGGGAGGCTACCATTGCACTTTGTCAACAACTAGGAATTACCTTGAACTGGGAAAAGTCTGCCTTGCTGCCCTCACAGCATGTTGTTTTTATAGGCGCAGAGCTAGACTCTTCAAATACGGGCCTTTTTGCCACAAGAGAGGATAAGAGTGCTGCAGTCTCAGATTCACGCATTGCTGCCCCTCAAGAGAGTTCAGACCAAGTTAGTTCTACAGCTCCTGGGATCCATGGCTGCCACCATCATGTTGGTGCCTCTAGCCAGGTTACACATGGGGATCCTACTGTGGCTCCTTTCGGCCCAATGGTCCTTTCAGAAACTTCCTCTTTCCCACTTGATACTTCTCACGGAACGGTGCAAACAGGACCTCCTCTGGTGGCTATGTTCCACCAATCTGGACAAGAGGAGGAGCTTGATTCCTATGTTCCAGTGGCCACAGTGACCATGGACGCCTCCCAGATGGGGTGGGGGGGCACTATCTTGGCAGGACGGTCCAAGGCACGTGGCAAGATCACGAGGTACACCTGCACATCAATGTTCTAGAGATGAGAGCGGTGTTACTAGCGTTGCGGGCACTCCAAAGCTCTCTTCCTCTGAGAACGATTGCAATTCACTCGGACAGCATGTCCGCGGTGTGGTACCTGAACAAGCAGGGGGGAACCATGCGAGTGTGGCATTGGGCAGTGTCTTCCCAACGGTTTTTAGTGGCAACGCACATTCCGGGAAAGACCAACGTGATAGCGGACAGGCTGTGCAGAGCTATTCTGATGCCTTACGAGTGGTCCCTGAACAACCGAGTGGCGGTTCAAATTTTCAACAGGTGGGGTCAACCTTGCTGCGATCTCTTCGCCAGCCCTCTCAATGCCAAATGCACCAAGTACTTCACACTGATCCCCCCAAAGGGGGAGTCCACCAGGGACGCTCTAGTCCACGATTGGCCCTCCGGTCTGATCTATGCTTTCCCTCCGTTTCCAAGAGTGATTCAGAAAGCCATATCCTTGGGGAAGCAGGATGATTCTAATTGCTCCACACTGGCCTCGACAAGTATGGTTCCCTTTTCTTCAGCAGTACGCAGTGGACGGTCCTTGGACCCAGTGCCAGACCTACTGATTCACATGTCAGGACAGATCCATCCCTCCCTGCGAACCCTCAGGTTGACAGCCTGGCTTCTCCACTTCCATCACTAGTTAGACGACATTCCTTTTCACCTGAGGTGGTACACATCTTGTCTTCGTCTCTTAAGTCTTCCACCAGAAGGATTTATTCCAGCAAATGGAAGAGATTCTCCATTTGGGCTCAGGCCCAAGGTTTGGACCCCTTCGCAGCCCCAATTCCGTCGGTCTTAGATTTTTTAGCCATGCTTTTCCGACAGGGCTCCGTGCCTGCTACCATTAAGGTGCAGCTGGCTGCAATTTCCAATTTTCATACATCTTACGAGCCTTCTCTTATGGGCCATAAACTTTGTAAGGCCTTCTTGAAAGGCGCCTGGTTACTTCGCCCTCCTGTTTCAGAACCTGTCATGCCATGGGATCTAAACCTTGTGTTACAAGCCATCACTTCACCGCCCTTTGAACCGGCTGCCACCTGTGAATTAAAATTTCTATCTTGGAAGACGGCTTTCCTAATAGCCATTACATTGGCCAGAAGAGTATCAGAGATTCAAGCTTTGTCCATTAAACCTCCGTATTTGACCTTTCATAAGGACAGAGTTTCCCTGAGACTTAACCCGTCCTTCCTTCCGAAGGTGTCATCCACCGTTAATCTTCATCAGTCTATTGAGTTACCAGTGTTCTTTCCAAACTTTTCCAATAAAGCAGAGTTTAAATTTCACCAGTTGGATGTGCACAGACAACTAAGATTCTACTTACACAGGACTAAGCATATTAGGAAGTCTGATCAACTGTTTGTGTCCTTCTCAGAAAACAGAACAGGTTGTCCTATTTCCAAGAGCGCAATCTCTAAATGGATCAAAGATTGTATTTCCTTTATCTATTCGTCAGCAGGCAGAAATTTACCCTTTCCCGTCAAAGCTCACTCTACTAGGGCAGTGTCTACATCAGTAGCTTACCATGCCAGGCTTTCATTGGATGATATTTGTGCTGTGGCCACCTGGGCCTCTCCGCACACCTTTATTACTCATTGCAGGTTGGACGTGGCTTGTAGGGGCCGGGCGTCCTTTGGTTCCATGGTTCTCAGGAGTATTTTCCTATGAGCCGCCCAGGATAGAGGTGCTGGGGACGCTGTCCCATGAGTAAAGAATGTAGGTGAGATAGGACCACATAACATCGGGTAGTTGTGTACTCACCATAATGATCGATGTATGTGGTCAATCTCGCCTAACATTCTTACGTACCCTCCCACCTGCCCCCTTCCTGTAGGATTTGGAGGAAAATTGGCTCTGAGAACCCTTCAATGTCAGTTGTTTTTTCTTTCCTTTCTGGCTGGAGCTCCTTCCAGTGGCGGTTGTGTGTGTGGGGTGTGATTGGAATGGCTGCAAACTAGATCTGGGGCTAGGGCGAGGTGCATCTTGGGATACCGGGTTAGCCCAGCCAATTAGAGACTTCGTGCTAGAGAAATAAGTTGGCCGAGTTGGAGCCGATTCTCGGCTCCGAACCCGTGAGTAAAGAATGTGAGGCGAGATGGACCACATACATCGATCGTTATGGTGAGTACATAACTACCTGTTTTCTGCTTGTGTTATGTCTAGGAGCCTTAACTGTGTAGCTCTGAAATACCCCTTCAAATTGGGTAATCCCAATCTGCCTTATTCTACTGGAAGAATAAGCTTATCTCACTTGACTCTTGCTGTCTTGCCCTCCCAGTTAAACTCCTTCAGCACTATTAATTGCTATCCACAGATTCTCCTCTGATTGATAAAAATATGCCTGACCTGTGTATGACTAATGGGACTGAAAATATTTTAACTTCTTGTATCTTACTATTAATATCCCTATAATAAAGCTTCCATGTTTCTCATTTTTTGTATTATTATTTTGTTTAGTTTCTTCCCACATATCCTTAGCTGCTGCAGCAGAATTATTTTTAACCCATACTCCTACTAAATATTTAATTTTATCATGTCCCGATAAATATAGATATTTCTGAACCAATTCATATGCGAGTACATAATTTACCGCTATTGCCTTTGTTTTAGCTTCATTAATTTTGTATCCTGAAAGATTTGAAACTGTCTCAAATTGTTCCACAGCACTATAATGTCTCTTTCTGGATTTATCAGGTATAAAATAATATCTACAAAAAGAGCCAGCTTTTCTTGATACCATACCAGTTACATCCTTAAATTCCTGAGTCCCTTATTTTCTTTGCCAGTGGTTCTAAATATAATGTAAATGAGAAAGGGAAAATAGGACACCCCGTCCTATATATTCTTTGTGTTTCACTGTTGCTGTCATCACTTTTGGGTTATCTGTTTGCCCTCAGTCGGCCTGATTAACAAAGCCTTGGGTCCTGCTTCGGTTGCTGTCCCTTCTTCCATGACATCACGTCGTCAGGGGTATAAAACATGCAGCTGACGCCATTACATCAGTCTTTCTTGCCGTGCGGTGCCCGAAGCAGAAGCAGTTCACAAGTGCCAGTCGGCAGACTCCTGAAATTTTCATTTTCGAGTTTCAGAACTGAAGACTTCAACTAAAGTTAAGTACCCCGTTGGGGAAACTTTTTCTTGCTCCTTACCGATGTCAGTAAAAGTTAATAATTGCATTACTTGTGGAAAGCAAATAACTCATAAAAATTTTCATTCGTACTGTATTTCTTGCCTAGGCCTTGACCACAACGTACCGTGCGGTCGGTTTTGTGCTTTATTTAATCAGTGCACTATCCATCGTCGGAATATTTTTGCCTCAAAATATTTCTGTTCTTGGTTTAATTATCCAGGAATGTCATCGGTTAGCCATCCGACTACCGGGATTCCAAAAAAACGCAAGGATAAAGACACATGCCGCCGAGGTCCAAAACTGCCGACACCGCTTCTCCTAAGCCAGTCGCCAGTTCGCCGGTACTCAGTGAGGTACTTTCACAGCCCCTGATACCTGCTACTTCTGATTCACAGGCCTCTACTGAGACCCATTCGGAGTCCGGTATGCTGCAAGATGCTTCAACTATGGAACCTACGGATGCCTACCTTGGATGAGTCCAGAGCTGCTGTGCAGGCACCGGCTTCTGAGGGTGTATTCAGGCCTATGGACTTGCATATTAAACTGACCCCTCCTCCTTCTTTTAGGTCTAAATCTCGAACCATGCCTAAAAAAACGACACCCAGGCCACATGCTCAGGCCTCTATGCCTAAAAAAAAAATGATAAGAATGGCTGAAGATCTTATAACTCTAATCAGGGGAAGCCAGCCTCCCCCTTCTAAGAGACCTAGGACTGAAGTTGTTTATGAATCTTTTGACCAGGATTCTGATTCTTCTGATGATCTGGATTTGCCCATATGTAGTATGAGGATTCTGATGCAGAGGACTCTATTCCCTCTGCTTCCCCTCCAGAGGATTTTTCTTTTGGTGAAACCTTACATACTCTAAGGGAGCATTTCCACTGGGAAAGCCAGGATTTTTCTGATTCAAAAAAAGAGGCTTAGGGATTTCTTACTCCTGCTTCAGCATAGGCCTTTAGCTATTCCTCCAGTACTAGACATTGTTGATGATGCTTTTTCAGAATCTAGTTTGGCCCCTGATTCCTTGCCTCCTGCTCCCAGAAAACCTGACAGATACTACAGGGTTCCTGATTCACACAAGTTCCTTTTTAAAAATCCTATTGCCGATCCAGCGACTATTTCACAGGGACCCAAGGGCATTAAGGCTTCTACTGCTAAAAATCCTACCCCTTCTGATAGAGACTCCAGGGTGCTGGATAGATGGGGTAAGAAGGTTTACACTTCTGCAACCTTAGCCATTAGGGCTTTAAACTGCCAGTTGCATATGTTAAAGTATCAACAACATGTTATTGGATTGCTTAAACAGAAAATGATGTTGATTCCTGACCATGCAGAAATTAAAGAATTACAGGATTTAATGCATTCTGCTGAACAGGTTGGAAAACATACTTTGCAATGTGGATTTGATTCTTTAGAGGCCTCTTGCAGGGCTGCTGTTACTGGTTCTGTGCTCAGAAGGCATGCTTGGCTTAAGGAGCAATCTTTACCTGATCATGTTAAAGCTAAATTGTTGGATGCTCCCTTAAATCAGGACTGCCTGTTTGGCAACAAGGCTGAGGAAGTTCTTAAAAAGATGGAAGATAAAGCTAAATCTATGCAAACTGTTAAAGATTTCTTACAAGTTCAGCCGCCTAGATTTAGTAGGCACTGGACCTCTGAGAATTGGTCCTTTCCAGCCTTTTCAGGGTCTTCTCAAGCCAAACCCAGACATAGCAGAAACCCCAGGTTTCAGTCCCAGGGGACACACAAGACTAAGCAGTGGGGGAGTTCTGCATCCAAATCAGGGAGTAGTAAGACTCCCCCCTATGGAAAACAGTCTCAGTGACTTGCTTCTAAAACTTCCAAGCACTTCCCAACTGAATGCTCCTTTAGGCGGAAAAGTTGGTCTGCAGGCCAAAAACTGGGAACTCATTACCCAGGACAAATAGGTTTTAAATATAGTGTCCCAAGGATACAGATTTCACTTCCACACCTTACCAACACCAAGCGGGTGGCCAGATCTACCCCCAAATCAGTGGGCAGAGGCCCAAAGTCAAGTACTCTCTCTCTTAAGCATGGGGGCTATTCAGTTGGTGCCAAAAGAGGAAAAGGGACAAGGGTTCTGTTCGAGACTTTTCCTGGTACCCAGAAAAGGCAATACATGGCATCCTATCCTGGACCTTTCTACTCTAAATACCTTTCTGGTGATTCCAAAATTCAAGATGTTGACTCTTCACCAGCTGCTTCCTATGCTAGACAAAGATGCATGGTTGGCAACACTAGACTTAATAGAAGCATACCTGCACATCCCTATCAGGGAGTCTTGCAGAAAATACGCTTCAAAGTAGGCTACATGCACTATCAGTTCTCTGCACTGCCCTTTGGCTTATCTACTGCGACCAGGGTATTCACAAAGTGCCTAGCTCCAGTCATTGCATTCTGCAGGCAAAGAAATATTCAAATATACCCATATCTGGACGATTGTCTAATTCAGGCAGAAAGCCAGGGCATACTTTTGAATCATCTGGCCTTTGTTCAAAGGGTACTGACTTGTCTGGGGTACACCATAAACGAAAAGAAATCACAACTGGTACCCTGTCAACAAATTGTATTCCTGGGAGCAAGCTTGAATACAACTTCCCAGATGGCTTTCCTCACGCCAGAGAAAGTGATTCATTTGACAACCTACTTCAAACAAGTGGCCACAAAAACCCCGTTATCTGCAAGGCAAATACTGCAAGCCTTGGGGTTCATGGCCTCCTGCATTCTTCTAATTCCATATGCAAGGCTGCATATGAGGAAACTGCAATGGTATCTCAAAAGCCTATGGTGTCAACTTTCACAGGATCTAGAGGCAATAATTCCTATCATACCTTGCCTATGCTTAGTGCTTAGAGTTCCTTTGGTGGGCAGAGGCCTGCCACCAAAACAAGGGACTACCATTCACACTACCCCCTGCCACCCAAACCTTAACAACCGATGCATCAGACTATGCATGGGGGGACTACCTGGCAGGGAAGTGCATTCAAAGCAAATGGAACCCAAGTCAAATGCACCTACATATCAATCAAAAAGAAATGTTAGCTGTACAGAATGCTCTGACAGCCTTCATGGCCCACATTCTTTAAGGACAATTAATGATAAAGGTGGACAACACCACTGTTATGTGGTACATAAACAAGCAGGGGGGTACACATTCCTACCCCCTCTGCAGACTAGCCTTGGCATTGTGGAACATAGCCTTGAGCTATCATGTACATTTACAAGCTCAATTCCTGCCAGGAAATCTAAATACACTGGCAGACGAACTAAGCAGAAACCTCATGGACCCACACTAGTGGAAACTGGAATCAAGGATTTTCAACATGTTGATAAGCAAATGGGAGAGCCCAGATATAGACCCATTTGCCTCCCCCCCAAAACTATCAGTTGGACAAATTCTGCACAAGGACTCCCCACAAACAAGCTTGGAAAGTGGATGCTCTGTCCTTCAGCTGGAAAAACCTATCTGTTTATGCCTTTCCTCCACTTCCTCTGCTCTCCAAAGTACTACTAAAGATCAAACAAGACAAACCAAGGACGATTTTGATTGCACGAGACTGGCCACGCCAACACTGGTACCCCTCTTGCGCTCAGCAGGAGAACCAAATTCTGCATCCTCAGCTTCAAACACTGAATCTAGCAGCCTGGCTAATTACATAATTTCTCCTTTACCATCCCTCAGTAAACCAGTGATGGATATCATTTTAGAGGCAAGGAGGCCTAGTACCAGAAAGTCTTACGCTGAAAAATGGAAAAGATTCAGTGCCTGGAACCAGTCTCAAGGGATGAGCACAACAGTGCCCAATTTACCTCGGATCTTACAGTACTTAACTGAGATGCTTCATAAGGGCCTGTCTTTCTCCTCCATCAAAATTCATGCCTCAGCCATCTCAGCTCATTATAACACAGAACCACCCCTCTTCTCTCATCCACTGCTTAAGCAATTCCTCAGAGGTGCCAGAAATCTACGACCACCCAGGAGAGCTCCTACTCCAGCCTGGGACCTCAACTTTGTATTGGAAAAACTCACCCTTCCTCCTTTCGAGCCAGCTGCCACTGCGGAGTTAAAAATTCCTTTCTTGGAAAACAGCTTTCCTTTTAGGAATCACTTCAGCAAGAAGGGTATCTGAATTACAGGCCCTCATGGCAGTGGAGCCTTTCATCATCTTTCATGTGGACAGGGTATCCCTCAGGACTAATCCCTCCTTCGTGCCCAAGGTGGTATCCAGTGTGACCCTTAATCAGTCCATACATTTGCCAACTTTCTTTCCTAATCCACAGAACAAAGGGGAATGGATTCTGCACTCCTTAGACGTGCACAGACAACTTAGATTCTACTTGGACAGAACTAAACCTCAAAGGAAATCTGATCAACTGCTGGTGGCATTTGCTGCAGGGGCAGAGGGGAAGGCTATTTCAAAGCAAACCATTTCCATATGGATAGGCCATTGCATTCTTTTTTGCTGCAAACACCATGAAAAACCTACCCCACAGGGGATCAGACCTCTCTCTACCAGGGCTGCATCTACCTCTACAGCCTTTCTCAGAGGTGTCCCTACCAGGGACATCCTAGAAGCTGCTACTTGGAGTTCTGTACATACTTTCACCAAGCATTGCCATCTTCCAATTTTCTCTAAATCCAGAGCTGGATTTGCCACTGCAGTCTTGCAGGGCCTTTTAGTTGGTCCTAATTCTATTTAAATTCCTCCTTCCATCCTTAGCTTTGGGAATCTACCCAAAAGTGATGACTGCAACAGTGAAACACGAAGAACATAGTACAGTTCTATACACTTACCATAAATGTAGATGTTCAAGTGTATTCACTGTTGCAGTCCTGGTTACCCTCCCTCCAGCCCCCTTCTTTTTCTTTTTTGGATATACCTCTACTTTCCTTTACTATCTTCAAAAGCTTTTTGATGTATTTGCTTTTTTGTTGGAGGTATAACCTTTGTATATTTATAGATTTAATTGCTTCCCATTAAGGGGGCACCTGACATCTGGGGCAAGAAAAACTGATGTAATGGTGTTGGCTGCATGTTTTATACCCCTGACGACCTGACGTCATGGAAGAAGGGACAGCAACCAACGCAGGACCCAAACCTTTGTTAATCAGGCCGACTGAGGGCTACTGCAAGCAGATAACCCAAAAATGATAACTGCTACAATGAATACACTCGAACATCTACATTTATGGTAAGTGTACACAACTGTACTTTCCTCGGCTCAAGCAGAGATTATCAGAGAGGATCCCACCCACTTTGTCACCTCCTATTCCTCATATATCTTCCTAATCAACCTTATAATTTTTTTGGGAAATGAAAATGCTTCCATTGCACTGCTCATAAAGTCCCAGTTTACTCTGTCAGATGCTTTCTCTGCATCAAGACCCACCAGCAATGGTATTTTCTTACATTCTGCTTCCATCTGGATCATAGTGTTCTGTTAATGTTGTCAAATGATTGTCTCCCCTCCACAAAATCACATTGATCCATATCTATCAATTTTGGCATTACGTTTGCCATTCTTTTAGCTGTTATTGATATGAACACTTTATAATCATAATTTAGTTTTGAAATAGGCCCGTATGAAGATGGCTGTAATGGGTCTTTATCCTCTTTAGGTATTATAGCTACCATTGCTTTTTCCAGGATGTCAGTCCTTCTCTTCTTAAAATACTGTTAAAAAACTTTCCAGATCTTTCAGTTTTTTCCCTTTCTAACTTCCAAAACTTCCACAGGAATACCATCTATTCCTGGGGATTTTTGTGTAGATTGGTTATACATCACAATTTTTATCTCATCTCCTGTCCTGACCGTTAGCAGTTGAGTCTCATCTACCTCTAACCCTGGCATATTTAATTCTTACATAAACATTTCCATTTGTATCTTTTCTTGATTTCCATATTTCTCTGATTTATACAGACTTTTGTAGAATTTCCAAAATGTTTCTAATATCACTACAGGATCTCTTGTTACCTTCCTTGTTACAGACTCCCTAAGCTTGGTGACAGCCATTTCTACTCTCTCTTGCCTGAATTGTTGTGCTAAAAGTTTTTGTGCTCTAGGGTTATTATACAAAAACAGTTGCTTAACAGCAGTCTTTCTAAACTCGTGTATGTTATCAAGTAATCCCTTATTTTCTGCTTAGCATTCTGCAATTGATCCTCTTCTTGTTCTATGAGATTCCCCCTATTCTGCAATACTTCAGTCCCTCTAAATAATTATTGCTACTTCTTAACCATAGCTCTCTTTCTTTTATTTTCACACTATTTTTTAAACTTCACCTTAATTTTATCCCAATCCCTAGCTATATTTTCAGAACTAATTTGTATCTTCTCGAATAGCTCCTGAATAGTCTGCACTAACCATTCCGTAAATTCCTCTCTTTTCGACAGATAGGTGGGAAAGCGCCAGTGTCTCATTTTTTATTTCATTACCCTGTGTTTTTATTTTACTTATTATTGGGTACATATCATGACTTCAATTACAGTGGATATAAAAAGTTTACACACCCCTGCTAAAATGCCAGGTTTTTGTGATATAAAAAAAATGAGATCACAATAAATCATTTCAAAACTTTTCCCACCTTTAATGCGACCTGTAAACCTGTACAATTCAATTGAAAAACAAATCTGTTAGGGGAAAAATATAAAAAAATAAAAAAACATACAATACGTTGATTGCATAAGTGTGCACACCCTTAAACTAATACTTTGTTGTGTATGCACACCCTTAAACTAATACTTTGTTGAAGCACCTTTGGATTTAATTACAACATTCAGTCTTCTTGGGTAAATACCTGCCATCAATTAAAGAGACTGATTAACCTCAAATAAAGTTCAGCTGTCCTAGTAGGATTTTCCTGACATTTACTCAGTTGCCTGTTACAGTAAAAGCCATGGTTCACAGAGAGTTTACAAAGCATCCAAGGGATCTCATTGTTAAAAGGTATCAGTCAGTAGAAGGGTACAAAATTTCCACAGTATTGGATATACCATGGAACACAGTGAAATCATCAAAAAGTGGAGAAAATATGGGATAGCAGTGACTTTGCAAAGAACTGGACATCCCTCCAAAATTGATGAAAAGACAAGATGAAAATTGGTCAGGGAGGCTGCCAAGAGACCTACAGCAACACTGAAGGAGCTGCAGGAATTTCTGGCAAGTACTAGTTGTGTACTACATGTGACAACAATCTCCCGTATTCTCTATATGTCTGGACAGTGGGGGTAGGGTTGCAAGATGGAAGCCTTTTCCTACACCAGGCCCAGCTAAAATTTGCAAAACAATACATCAAGTCTCCCAAAAGCGTGTGGGAAAATGTGTTGTAGTCTGATGAGACCGAGGTTGAACTTTCTGGCCACAATTCCAAAAGGTACGTTTGGCGCAAAAACAACACTTCACATCACCAAAAGAACACCATCCCCATGGTGAAGCATGGTGGTGGCAGTATCATGCTTTGGGGTTGCTTTTCTTCAGCTGGAACTGCGGCTTTATTCAAGGTGGAGGGAATTATGAACAGTTCCAAATATCAGTTACTTTTGGCCCAAAACCTTCAGACATCTACTAGAAAGATGAAGAAGAATTTCACCTTTCAGCATGACAATGACCCCAAGCATACACCCAGATCAACAAAAGAATGGCTTCACCAGAAGAAAATTAAAGTTTTGGAATGGCCCAGCCAGAGCCCAGACCTAAATCCAATAGAAAATCTGAGGAGTGACCTGAAGAGGGCTGTGCAGAACAGATGCCCTTGCAATCTGAGAGATTTGGAGCACTTTTGCAAGGAAGAGTGGGCAAATATTGCCAAATCAATATGTGCCATGCTGAAAGACTCCTACGAAAGAAGTCTGAATGCTGTAATTAAATCAAATGGTGCTTCAGCAAAGTATTAGTTTAAGGGTGTGCACACACAACAAAGTATTAGTTAAAGGGGGGTCTATATTAGATCACCGAACACTTAAAAAAGCGAACAGTAATTAATCGTCCCTATGTAAGCGAAAGCTTACAATTTCGAACTGTCAGAGCAGCGATTTTCTTCCTAGGGAAAAAAAATCAGTGTTCCCAACAAAAAAAAAAATAATAACAAAACACTTTAAACATTACATTAAGTGGGGGGCTTCATCCCCCCACACCTCCCCTACTTAAATATACCGACTCCGAGACTGCACTACAATGCCAAAAATGGCAAAGTAACGAAGCGGCCAAGTGAATTCTTTCCCAGGGAAAGAATTTGCTTAAAAGCCGCTTTGATATTTTGCCGTTTCAGGCTTTTGAGTTCGGTCTTCTAATAGGGAACTGTTTAAGGGTGTGCACACTTATGCAAGCAGTGTATTGTATGTTTTTTATTTTTTATATTTTTCCCCTAACAAATTTGATTGCTTTTCTATTGAATTGTACAGGTTATGGGTCACATTAAAGGTGAGTAAAGTTTTGAAATAATTTATGGTG
Source organism: Protopterus annectens (assembly GCF_019279795.1). NCBI lineage: Eukaryota > Metazoa > Chordata > Ceratodontiformes > Protopteridae > Protopterus > Protopterus annectens. Next base: position 445,119,158 of record NC_056732.1, on the reverse strand, counting down.
GTCTCATTTTTTATATCACAAAAACCTGACATTTTAACAGGGATGTGTAAAATTTTTATATCCACTGTAAATGCACATGCTCCTCTGAAATGAAAATTCTGTTTAGCCTAGCCCAGTTTGTATATCTTGGGTAATAATATGTAAATTCATTCCAAACTCATATTACTGAATTCACATCTTCCATGGCAAATATTTTCATACATTTCTTCTAGAATCTACCCTCCTTTGTTATAATGCCCCTTCTGTGCCCCCAAATACATCTTCACTGCTGCAAATCAAATTTCACTCCCCATCTATAAGTAATATTTGGTGCTGAAAGCTGATTATTTCTCCCAGAATTTTCTTAAGCCCCATTATAGCAGTTTTAAGTGGAATATAAGTACATGCCAGTGTAATCCTTCTCCCTTGCCACTAACCCCTTAGCACTACAGATCTGCCATTATTTTTTATCCTCTTCTATAACTATTGGAGTTCCTCTTGCAATTAATATAAGTACTTCTCTTTTCCTGTGTCCCAGATATTCTGCTGAATTACCATCCTGACAGCCTTTCTTTATCAAATTCACATGTTCAGTTCTTTCCAAGTATGTCTCGTGTAACATAGCTATATTCACTGTACATTTTTAATGTAGTTCACTATTATTTCTTTTTTTGTATTTTTCTGTGAGACCATTGACATTTAAAGACATTACAGAAAGCATCTTTGTATTAAAGAAGTCATTATTCCCACCTTTTATGTATAAAACCTTTATTGTTAAATGTCTAATTCCAGCTTTTGCGTTATGTGCATACACTGTTTGGCAGGTTGGTCCATTTGAGCCTATGTCTGTCTTACAAAACATTTTGTTTTATTGAAAGCCTACAAACAAAAAATCAAACATCCCCCAATAACCCCACTAAAACCTAATAACTTAATACTAACACACAAAAACTACGTTCATCCTCAGTTATTGACGTTTTCCCTTTCTAACAGAAACAAATGTCCCAAACTAACAGACACACTCATAGACTTGAGTTAACCTAAAAGAAAGGTTATCCATGCTAAAACACATGGTGCAGCTTGTGTTTCTACTAAGTGCTGATTGGTTATGTCTTATATGTATAACTCTCCCAGCTGGGAAAAACCGTGAATACTTTCAGAGAACATTATCTCTTAGCCAGTTTATCTTTTCTTTATTTCTCCCAGCCACTCACTCTCTACCAGACTGTAATCAATTTCTCTTTATCATATTGTCTTCTTGGAGACATGAGAACCAGACAATCAATTTATCTTTAGCAGATTGTTTCCTTGGAGACCTGAGAGGCAAATATAGAATTGCTACTAAGCATACATTCATTTGCTAGAAATAAGTGTGCTAATATTCAGTATTCTTTTTCATTTACTTCTTCTTCTTCTCTTTCAGCTGTTCCCATTAGGGGTCACCACAGTGGATCATTTGTTTCCATTTCTTCATGTCCTCTGCATCTTGCTCTGTCACACCAACCACCTGCATGTCCTCTCTCACCACATCCATAAACCTTATCTTAGACCTTCCTCTTTTCCTCTTACCTGGCAGCTCTGTCCTTAGCATCTTTTTCCCAATACCCAGCATCCCTCCTCAGCACATGTCCAAACCAATGCAATCTCGCCTCTCTGGCTTTGTTTCCAAACCATCCAACCTGAGCTGACCCTGTAATATACTGATTCCTAATCCTGTCCATCCTCGTCCCACCCAGTGCAAATCTTAACATCTCTAACTTTGCCACGTCCAGCTCTGACTCTTGCTTTTTTGTCACTGTCACCGTCTTCAACTCATATAACATAGCTGGTCTCACTACCCTCTTGTAGACCTTCCCTTTCACTCTTACTGGTACCCGTCTGTCACAAATCACTCCTGACACTCTTCTCCACCCATTCCACCCTGCCTGTACTCTCTTCTTCACCTCTCTTCCACACTCACCATTACTCTGAACTGTTGATCCAAAGTACTTAAACTCATCCACCTTCGCCAACTCTACTCCCTGCATCCTCACCATTCCTCTATCCTCCCTCTCATTCACACACACATATTCTGTCTTAGTCCTGCTGCCCTTCATTCCTCTCCTCTCTAGAGCATATCTCCACCTCTCCAGGGTCTTTTCAACCTAGTCCCTACTCTCACTACAGATCACAGTGTCATCTGCAAACATCATAGCCCACGGGGCCACATGTCTGATCTCATCTGTCAAACTGTCCATCACCACTGCAAATAAGAAAGGGCTCAGAGCTGATCCTTGAAGTAATCTGACCTCCACCATAAATGCATTTGTCACTCCCACCGCAGACCTCACCACTGTCACACTACCCTCGTACATATCCTGTAGCACTCTTACATACTTCTCTGCCACTCCTGACTTCCTCATACAGTACCACAACTCCTCTCTAGGCACCCTGTCATATGCTTTCTCTAAGTCCACAAAGACACAATGCAACCCCTTCTGACCTTCTCTATATTTCTCCATCAACACACTCAGAGCAAACATTGCATCTGTAGTGCTCTTTCCCAGCATGAAACCATACTGCTGATCACTAATCATCTCCTCCCTTCTTAACCTAGCTTCCACTACTCTTTCCCATAACTTCAAGCTGTGAGTGATCATTTTTATCCCTCTGTAGTTACTACAGTTCTGCACATCACCATTATTCTTAAAGATAGGTACCAAAACACTTTTTCTCCACTCCTCAGGCATCATCTGACTTTCTAAGATGTCATTAAACAATCTTGTTAAAAACTCCACTGCCATTTTTCCTCAGCACCTCCGTGCTTCCACTGGTATGTCATCTGGGCCAACAGCCTTTCCATTCTTCATAGCTTTCCTTACTTTCTCCTTGCTAATCTGTTTCACTTCCTGATTCACTATCCCTACATTATCCAACCTTCTTTCTCTCTCATTCTCTTCATTCATCAGCCCCTCAAAGTACTCTTTCCATCTGCCCAACACACTCTCCTCGCTTGTGAGTACATTTCCCTCACTATCCTTTATCACCCTTATCTGCTGCACATCTTTCCCAGCTCAGTCCATCTGTCTAACCAATTGATACAGGCCCTTTTCTCCCTCTTTAGTGTCCAACCTTTCATACAACTCTCCATATGCCTTTTCCTTAGCCTTTGCCACCTCTCTCTCTCTGCCATGCGCCTCATCTCCTTATACTCCTGTCTACTTTCTTCATCTCTCTCTTTTTTTTTCTGCATTTACTTGCTTTCTTTTAAAACTTGTCACTAAATCAATCTAAGGTCCTTAATCTAGTCATTCCCCCATGCAAGATTGAGAAAAAGCACATTATTTTTTTCTTTTGTCATGCTCTTTTAACCAGACATTTTTTAACATTGCAGTACCTACATTTCTTAAAACCGAACAAGAAGAAAGAGAGAAGGGAAAAAAAAGAAAAAAAGAACAGCATCACCTATTTACAGTCCCCATTACACTTAAAAATAACTGAGAAAAACTTTTTACTTCATAGCATGCAAAGAAACCATACACCACAAAAATAGTACTATTAAGAAAAAAAATTTTCTTTACTTAGTTAACTTTCTCCCCTCCCCAAAGCATTTTTTCGAACATTAATGACATGAAAGTAGGGCATATCCCCTACAAGTCAAACATATTCTGAAAAAGTCCAATATTTCCCAATTTTCTTGTTCTGTCATATTTCACAAATATAATTATTGCTTTGTAATGCCACATTGTTATTTACTGTTCTTCTCCATCTCCCAAATCTGTCTCTACATTTCCAATGTACTCTCGATTCTCCCTTCCTTCCCTCTAACATTTTCTGTTCAAACATTGGAAAAAGTTTCAGAAGTACAGTCTCTCTGTGGTCTTTATTACCAGAAAAACAAGCAGCAGAATTTCCTTCTGTTTCACAGCTCACATTTTGTTGGACAAACTTTTGTATTTCCTTCTTAGAATGTACTTCATCAAAAAATGATTTTCTCCCTCCAGGGAAGACTACCTTGAAGACATCTGGGTACAGCAGTTTGAAGTGCACGCCTGCGTCTTGACATTCCCTGAATTGTATACTAGAATGAATTTACTCCTCTTCTGCCTTGTGTATAGTGGAGTAATCATTTTCCACAAATACTCTGCTTTCTCCCACTTTTAGTATTTTGTTCTTATGCCACAGTTTTGTCAGACTCAACTCCTTTTGCTGGTAGGATTGCATCTCTACTGTTTGAGGTCTTGGCTGCTTTCTCATAGCCAGGTTTGGAGCATACACACAATGTGTCCTTTCAACTAACAACTTCTGTGGGATAGCAGACCAGTTGCTTATTTGTGCTTTCGTAAATTAATGCAGCCTGTTCCTTCCAGCTTCTCTGGTATAGCTGAAAAATTTCTGGTTTTCCCTGGTATTTTTTGAAACATCTCTTCCTGAGCAGTCTCATATTCAGTCAGCCTTTTCTTCATTTCATCCTCTGATTTTTGCAGCTTTATCACCTCATCTGAGTGTTTGTTTAAAGCTTCTTCCATTTTTACCAGGCTTTTGTTGTTTGTGTTGATGTACTCCATTAATGTTTTGTATATTTTAACCAGGTCTGTGTGCAGTTCTTATATCTTCCTCTAGGTTACTGGGAGTCATGTCTGGAGGTTGCATTACTTTTTGTTAAACAGCTACAGAACTTTCCCCAGTCAGTGTTTCTTCCTCACTTTTTGTAGCTTATTTTTTCCAGGTGCTCTGTATTTCTTTTTTCTTGGCATCCAGACAGTACATTTACTAGCCAGATATGGAAATTTACTTTTGAACACAAAAGTCTACTGGCGTTATCAGTCAAGTTTCTGTTTTCACACTGGAAGAGCTAGAGTCAAACTGTTACTCAATGTGCGACCATCTTAGAAGTTCTATTCCAGGATGTTTTTGGTCCCACAAAAGGAGGTTACATGGAGGCCAATTCTGCATCTTTCCAGGCTGAACATCTTCCTCAAAATTCTTCCTTTTGGTTGTTATCTCTGCAGACACTATTTCATCTTCTGATACCCCAGGACTTTCTGATATTTCTGGATCTCAAGGATGCATATTTTCACATCACCGTACACCCTCTCTTCAAGATATTTTTACATTTCTCTGTCTCTTCCTTGCATTTTCATTTCTCTGCTTTGCCGTTTAACCTCTCTACTGCCCCAAGGGTATTCACCAAATGCCTAGCTCCTCTCATTGCTTTTTGCAAGGTTTGAGGTATTCAGATCTTTCCCTGTCTAGATTGTCTGCTTATTCAAGCTCCTTCTCCCAACTCTCTGCTTCAGGATCAAGTTTGCTAATTCCCTGTTAGAGTCTGGGGTTCACCATAAACTTCCAGAAATCATTTCTCATATCTTTCTATGATCATATTTTTCTTGGCTGTAGATTTCAGACTGTTCCCTTGCTGGCATCTCTGCCTGCCCTCAAAGCTGTGTCTCTAATAATGTTTTTTCAATACCTTCTTCTTCTGGTATCCATCATGGCCAGGACATTTCTCAGGTTGGGTTCATGGCTTCCAGCATTCCCATGCTCCCTCTCACCAGGCTCCATATCAGGAAACTCCAGTGGTGTCTGAAATCAGTGTGGCTTCAGCACTGCTGCCCCCTGGACTTCCTGGTACCTCTCCTTTCCTACCTCAAGCTCAAGGTTCAGTGGTGGATTCATCACCTTTCTCTCAACCCAGGGCATCCTTTTAAAGCTCCAGTTCCCACTCACAAGCTCTTAATACACACCTTTGACAGGGGGTCATGGTGCCTCCTGTGGCCTGCTAATGTTTCTGGGTTTCTGGCCTCCTCATCAGAGGTCAAACCACATCACCATAAAGGAGATGAGGACTCTGCTTATGACTTTGTAAGCCTTTCATTCCCTCTTTCATCCCGGTCTTCTCAAAGTTTTCACAGAGAATACTACAGTGATGTAGTATGTCAACAAACAGGGGAGAACAAAGTCCTTTCTTCTTTGCAGAACAGCTCTTCAGGTCTGCGATCTAGCTATCCAGTATCAAGTGACTCTTCAGGCAGTTTACAATCCCTGAGAGCACAATCTAATGGCAGACTGTTTGACCTGGTCCAGCACACAAGATCATGAATGGATGCTTTCCAGAGATGTGTTACTTGACATTATCCATCAGTGGGGTATTCCTCAGGTAGATATTTTTGCCTCCCCTCTGAACAGATAGCTTTCTCTATTCTGTTCCAGAGTCCCAAGTCCTCTGTCTTGGAAAGTGGATGCCCTGTCTTTTCATTTAAAGGGGCTGCTCCCGTATGCCTTCCCCTCTTCCTCTGTTACTGTAACTTCTGCACAAGATCAGGCAGGACACTGCCAGAATCTTGTCAGTGACTCCCTTTTGGCCTAGACAGCATTGGATTCCCCATTTTTTCTTACTTGGCCAGAGACAGTCCTCACAAGTTGCCTCACTGGGTGGATATTCTCACACATGAAAAGGATCTCTCATCAATACTCACTTGTCTACTCGAAAATGACACTGTGTGTGATAGGCTTTTGATCCCTTTTAGGCATTTCTTTTCTGAGGACATGCTTCAGGTCCTGCAAGAGGCCTGGAAACCCACTATCAGGAAATCATGTGTGTCCAAATGGAAGAGATTTTTTGTCTTGTGCCTCTGTCATCATAAGGATTCTCTGTCTGCGAGTGTTCTGGTACTCTCTTATTTGTGATTATCTGCTCCATTCTGGGTTGGCATGTTTTTCAGTTAAAGGTCATCAGGCAGCAATTTCTGCTTGTCTGCCCTTGACTCCTCCTCTGGCCCAGATTTATGGTCAAGCGATTTCTTAAAGGCAGCCTTCAAATCAGGCCTCTCAGGAAATCTATTCTGCCTTCCTGGGACCTCAATTTTGCACTTGAAAATTTGACTCAGGCTTCTTTTGAGACAGCATCTTTAGCTTCCTATAACAGTGTAGTTGGAAGAATGTTCTTTTGGCTCTCACTTCAGCCAAGCGGGTGTCTGAACTTCAAGCTGTCATGGCTATTCTACATTTCCACAGAGTTAGGGTGTCTCTAAGTAATAATCCTTCTTTTATGCCTAAGGTGGGGTCAATAAGTTGTCTCTTAGTCAGTCTATTCATCTTCTTTTCTTGTTCCTTCTTGATAGTCTGACAGTGAGAAGGTTCTTCACACCTTGGATTTGCATAGATAGCTCAGTTATTTGGATAAAGCTAAAGTTATTCACAAATCTGAGCAGTTTTTTTTATTCTTTTCATCCTAGGACTTTAGGTTTGGCTGTTTCTAAACAAACCATCTCCTTCTGGTTTTCTAAGCCCATTTCTTTTTGTTATTCTTTTCATGGAAAATTACTTTCCTGCTGGTAAAATTGCATTCCACTAGGGCAGCTGTCTCCTGCGGTGCTTTTTTTCAAGGATTTGGATATCACTAATCCTCCTTTTATGCCTATGGTGGTCAGTAAGTTGTCTCTTAATCAGTCTGTTCATCTTCCTTCCTTCCCTTTTACCTTCTCCACAGTGTGCCAGTGAGAAGATTCTTCACACCTTGTATTTGCATAGACAGCTCAGTTATTATTTGGATAAAACTAAAGTTATTCACAAATCTGAGCAGCAGCTTGTTTCTTTTTGTCCCAGGACTTTAGATTTGGCTGTTTCTAAACAAACCATTTCATTCTCGATTTCTAATCCCATTTCTTTTTATTATTATTTTTTTGCTTCTGTGGTGCTTTTTTCAAGGGTTTGAATACCAATTCCATCCTTGAGGCTGCTACTTGTTCCTCTGTTCATACTTTCACTAAGCATTACAAATTTGATTGCATGTCCGGGGTAGGCTTTGCCAGGGCTACCCTGCATGGGTTTGTAGATGGCTGTTCTCTGCCTTCCTCCTCCCTGGCTTCTGGTTGAGCTCTTGCACTCTCACTTAGGTAAAGAACTGCAGCAGTGATGTGGAAGAACATGGTACAGTTGTGTAAAATATTACTATAACAGTAGATGTCCTTCTCTTCACTGTTGCAGTATTAGCTCCCTCACACCTACTCCCTCTGTTTTAGCTCTTGCCCTGTAGATTCATGACCTTCTGACAGGTCCATATTCTTCCTTTTCCTTTTTCTACTTCTGGATGCACATGATATTCTTTGTGTTTCACTGTTGCAGTCATCTGTTGTGGGTTATCCCTGCTGGGTAGCCCTCAGTGGCCCGAGTACCAGAGTAAAGGTTTCCCTCCTGCGTTGGCTGTTCTGTGAGTGTGGCTGACGTCAGGTCATCAGGGCTATAAAGGGAAGCAGCCAACACCATTACATCAGTCTTTCTTCCCATGGAGCTTGAAGCAGAAGCAGTTTTGCTAATGCATTGGTCGGCTGTTGCCAGAGTGAAGACAGCCATCTAAAGCTAAGTACCCCATTGGAGAATCTTATCTTGCCTTAAACCGATGTCAGAGAAAGTTAATAATTGTCTCAGTTGTGGAAAGCAGATCCCACATCAAGACTTCATTCTCACTGCATCACCTGTTTAGGCCCAGACCACGACATTCCAGGGCATCAGTTCTGTGCCTTCTTCAATGCTCGAACTATAAAAAGAAGTGCTGATATTGTAACAAGAGGTTTTAGTCCATCTTTCCAGCAGCACAAAATGGTATCAATCTCTCAGGCAGTTACTGACCTTCCTAGGAAGAAAAAGGACAAAGACAAGGATGGGCCTCCAAACGTTAGGCCCGCTGATGACCCAGGACTACAGTCCACCTTTACTCAAAGCAAGGTTACAGATGAACTTAGTGAGGCACCTTCGCAGCCTCTGACTACACCCGAGGATCTGCTGCAGGCCTCTACCGAGACCTATTCATAGTCAGGTGCACTGCCGGATCAACCTTCTCCTGCCGAGATGTCGTTTGTTCCTCACGCGGTTGGGTCTGGAGCCGCTTTGCAGGCACCGGGTTCCGCGGAGCCCCCAGCGACATCTGAAGTCAGGATTAGACCAACGACAACACCGCCGGTCAAATTGAATCTGTATAAGGCTACTGACCCAGCTAGGCCCAAGCCAAAATCTACCCCAAAAAAGATCCCTTCGCAGGGCCCCAGCCAACGACCTACTACTAGCCAGCCAGCCCCTCAATCACAGCAACTTCTCAGAGTGGCAGAGGACCTGATGACTCTGATCAGGGGTAGCCAACCTCACCCTCCCACATCAGCCAAAAGAAAGAGACACAGCCCCAGAAGTCCTCACAAACCAGGAATCAGTGGATTCGGATCTAGAGGAGTCAGACATGGAAGACCAGCCATTAGCAGAATTTGAGGACTCTGATGCTGATGATGCCATTCCAACTGCCTCTCCCCCGAGGACCTTTCTTTCGGGGAAACTCTAAACACTCTCAAAGAAATTTTCAGTCGGAGGCCCAGGACTACCCCAGTCTAAAAAGAGACTCTGGGAATTTCTAGATCTGCCTCAGCATAAGCCTCTGCCCATTTCTCCTGTCCTGGATGTAGTAGAGGATGCTTTTCTAGAATGTGCTCTCTCTCGAGATTCTCTCCCTCCAGCACCCAGAAAACCAGATAGATACTACAGGGTGCAAGACTCTCACAAATACCTATTTAAAAACCCTACTGCAGACCCTGAAGTTATTACTTAGGGCCCTAAGGGAGCTAGAGCAAGCTCTTCGAAAAACCCCATCCCAACTGACAAAGAAAGCAGAATTCTAGACAGGATGGGTAAAAAGGTTTACACCTCCACCACTTTAGCTGTGAGGGCATTAAACTGTCAATTTCATATGATTAAGTTCCAGCAGGATGTGCTCAAACACATTAAATGGAAAATAGCTGCCTTGCCTGACAGTAACACTACCAGAGAAGTAACAGACCTCATACAGTCAAGCTCACAAGTAGCATAGCACTCCTTACATTGTGGTTATGATCCCTTGGAAGCCTCTACCAGGGCTGCAGCTACAGGATCAGTTATCAGAAGTCATGCCTGGTTAAGGGAACAACCTTTGCTTGACCAGGTAAAATCCAAACTTTTAGATGCCTCTTTGGATAAAAAGCATTTGTTTGGCCCCAAGGCCGAGGAGGGCATCAAGAAAATAGAGGACAAAACCAAATCCATGCAGACTGTCAAGGACTATTTGCAGGTACAGTCTCCCAGGTTCAGCAGAAACTTCCCTACCAAGCACTGGTCCTTTCCCCCTCAGGCTAAGCTAATACAGAGAAAGGGATGGAGAGAGAGGACCCCTGGGCCACAGGCACACAGCAAAGAACTAGGCAGTGGTCTACTGTCCCTTGGCAAGGCAGGGGAGTTCTAAGCCCACTTCCTTCATCAGAGACTCCCAATGACTCCCTTCCCTCTGCCTTAAGGTCCCCAGATAAGCTTGGAGGAAGACTTTCCCTCTTCCTAGAAAACTGGCTGGAAATCACCTCAGATCTATTTATTTTATTTATTTTTATTTTATTTTATTTTACATTTGTTGACCAGGACAGTACAACTGGAGCCATGTCCATTTTCAGTGGAGGCCCGGAGAGATAAGCTCCGAGTTATCAGATACAATAATACAAGTAAAACAAGAGTACATAAGTAGTATTACCAAAGAATACATAGACAGACATGAGATACACCTGGTTATAGTCAGGAGAAAATTAACAAAAAATAGTTAGTTGGGTTATACACGTTCATGTTGAGAGTTACCCGGGCTTGTTGCAGTGGCAAAGCCAGTTAAATGCCATATGTTGTTTGAGTTTAGTTTTAAATTGTCCTAGGGAGGAAAGCAAAGTAATATCACCTAGAAGTAAGTTCCAGGCTCTGCCTGCAGCGTTAGCAAAGAGGGCATCTCCAGAGGCATTGTTGATTTTGATTGTCTGAATTAGAAGTTTGTTCGAGAATTGAAGCAGTCTTGGATTGTTGTGGGGGGTGATAATATTTTGAAGGGCTGGTGTGTTATCTGGGTTATAGAAGATTTTTTTAGCCATGATCAACAGGTTATATTGGATGAGACTGGGAAGTTCTAGCCACCCAAGCTGTTTTAGGTTGATGCAGTGGTGTGTTTTAAAAGGCATTCCAGTGGCAAACCTGGCAATATGATTGTAACAAGTTGACAGTCTATTTAGTACAGATTTGTTTAGATTGGAGAGATTGGGTCCTGAAAATTGTTGCCAGAGGGTACAGATTCTATTTCAAAGAAAAAACAAGAAGGTCAGGTTCCCCAGATGCCCCTGCAAACCAGACAGCAGAAGCTATCAACCAGATCCAAAAACTTTATGCCCAGGGTGCTGTAGTACCCATGCCCAAGGAACAGACTGGGAAGGGATTTTACTCAAGACTGTTCCTGGTTCCCAGAAAAGAGGGCACATGGCGCCCTATTCTAGACTTCTCTACCATGAATCTGTCCCTTTTGGTTCCAAAATGTTGACACTACAAAAACTTCTACCTATGCTTCTACCACAAGCCTGGCTAGTGACCCTAGATCTGAAGGATGCCTACTTGCATAATCCTATCAGAGAGTCCTGCAGGAGTTACCTAAGGTTCAGAGCAGGTTCCTAACACTTTCAATTCTCTGCTCTGCTCTTTGGCTTATCCACTGCTCCCAGAGTCTTTACAAAGTGCTTGGCTCCAGTCATTGCTTGCTGCAGACAGATAGCCATACACATTTACCCCTATCTAAACAACTGCATCATTGAGGCAGAAATCAAGGAAAAGCTCTTACAAGACCTCTCCTTTGTGCAGACCCTACTGACCTCACTGGGGTTCACCATCAACATGGAGAAATCCTAGCTGCTACCCACACGAAGGATTACCTTCCTGGGCACTCTGCTAGACACATCCATGCAAGTGTCCTTCCTCCCTCCCAAAGCAGACTTTTCTGCAGTCCTACTTCCACCAGCTGGCACACAAGACCCACCTCACAGCCAGGCAAATATTATAAGCCCTGGGATACATGGCCTCCTGCACCCTGCTGGTGCCCCTTGCCAGATTGCATATGCAGAAACTGCAGTGGTACCTATGGAACCTCTGGTGCCAACACTCCCAGTCTCTGGAGCACCAACAGTCACTAATTACTTGCTTAAGGAAGGAACTCCTGTGGTGGGCCCAGGCTTGCTCACTAAACAATGGCCTTCCTTTTGTCCTTAGGCCACACAAACAAACCTTGACCATGGACGCCTCAGACATTGCCTGGGGAGCCCACACTGGAACTCTACAAACCCAGGCCTTTTGGGAACAAGAAGTTCTAGCTCTCCACATCAGTTTGAAAGAAATGCTGGTAGTGCACAGAGCTATCCTAACCTTTCAAGAGCATCTGTCACCAGGGGTACTCCTAATTAGGACAGACAACACCACTGTCATGTGGTACATCAACAAACAGGGTAGCACTCATTTCTATCCCCTATGTCACCTTGTCATCGAAATTTGGCGATCAGCATCGAATCTGGGACTGCATCTCTTAGCTCAATACCTCCCAGGGAAGCAAAACACCCTGGCAGATCACTTAAGCAGATAGATCGTGGACCCCCACAAGTGGCAGTTGCACAGGGAGACCTTCTTACAAGTCACTAGCATCTGGGGGGAATCAGACATAGACCTTTTCACAAGCCACCAGGACTATCAACTGTCCAACTTCTGCTCAAGACAGTTTCACCCAGAAGCCTGGAGGGTGGATGCCCTCGCCATTCACTGGGGCAGTCTGTTTGTGTATGCCTTTCCCCCACTTCCTCTGATACCCAGTATTCTACCCAAGATCAGAGAAGAAGGACCAAGAGCTATCCTGATTTCCCCAGTTTGGCCAAGGCAGCACTGGTACCCCATGCTCCTCAGCATGAGCATGCACCCGTCCTTTACCCTGCCCTCCACCGCAGATCATCTCACACAACAGGGAGGGAAGCTCCTGCATCCAGGCCTTGCCACACACTAGTTAACAACATGGCTGATTCCTCAAAGACAGTTAATACTACAGCCCTCAGCAATCAGGTGTTGGACATTATTAAGGAGGCTCACAGACCCAGCACCAGAACATCATATTCCTCTAAATGAAAAAGATTCACCTGCTTGTGCTCCACTAGGAACACCCCCAGCACTAAAGCCTCTTTACCCCTGGTTCTGGACTACCTGGCAGAGCTCCTCCATAAGGGTTTGTCTTACTCCTCTATCAAGACTCATGCTTCAGCTGTCTCAGCCTATGTCCAGGCAGATCAGCCTTTACTCTCTCAACACCTCTTGAAGCAGTTCCTCAGAGGTGTGGCTCATATCAGACTGCCAAGAAGGCCCCGTCGGCGAGCTTGGGATCTAAACTTTGTCTTGGAAAAGCTGACCCCACCCCCTTTTGAGCCAGTTTCCTCAGCAGATCTCAAATATCTCTCTTGGAAGACTGCCCATTTGCTAGCCATAACTTTTGCTAGGAGAGTATCTGAGCTCCAGGCTCTTATGGCCACTGAGCCCTTCATCATCTTCCACGCGGACAGGGTCTCTCCAAGAATCAACCCCTCTTTTATGCCTAAGGTGGTCTCTGATGCAACCCTCAACCAGGCCATACACCTACCTACCTTCTTTCCTAAACCAACAAATAGAGGGGAGAGAATTCTGCATACCTTACATGTGCACAGACAGTTGAGATTTTAGCTTGACAGGACCAAATCAATCAGGAAAACTGACCAACTCCTGGTTTCATTCGCCCCTGGGGCAGAGGGGAAACCCATTTCTAAGCAGACCATTTCCAAATGGATCTCTCATTCTATACATTTCTGCTATACCTTCCAAGGAAAGAGTCCTCCCAAAAACCATCAGATCGCATTCCACATGAGCAGCCTCTTCCTCCGCAGCCTTTCTGAGGGGGGGGGGGGGAGTTCCTACCTTGGAAATTCTGGAAGCTGCTACTTGGACATCTATCCAAACTTTCACCAAGCACTACCAGCTGGCTACTTTCTCCAAAACCAGGGCAGGATTTACATCTGCAATCCTGCAGGACATGCTAGCATCCCCATAATTGTGCACCTTTCCTCCACCCACTTCCTCTGCTTTGGGATTCTTCCCACAAGAGATGACTGCAACAGTAAAACATGAAGAACATAGTGCAGTTGTGTGCACTTACCATAAATGTAGATGTTTGAGTGTATTCAATGTTGCGTTCCTGATGTTCTTCGTGTTTCACTGTTGCAGTCATCACCTGTGGATTATCCCTGCTGTGGAAGCCCTCGGTCGGCCCGAATACCAGAGTCCGTGTTTTTGTGCCCCAACTGCCGTCAGGTCATCAGTGCTATAAAGCAAGGCAGCTGACGTCATTACATCAGGCTTTCTTGCCGTGGAGCCCATAGCAGAAGCAGTTCACATGAGTGCCGATTGGTGGCTACGAGAAGTTGAATTTCAGCTGAAAATGTCTAAAGCCAAGTACCCCATTGGGGACCCTTTTTTCTTGCTCTAACCGATGTCCGAAAAAGTTAACAATTGTCTTGCCTGTGGAAAGCAGATCGCACAATGGGACTTTCATTCTTACTGCATCACTTGTTTAGGCCCAGACCATGATGTCCCTCATTGCCGGATGTTCTTTGTGTTTCACTGTTGCAGTCATTACATTTGAGTTATCCCTGCCAGGTAACCCTTGGCCAGCCCGAATACCAGAGGTTTAGTTTTTCTGCGACAGTTGCTGTCACTTCAGAACTGACGTCAGGTTGTCAGTAGTATAAAGTAAGGCAGCCGACGCCATTACATCAGTCTGTCTTGCCATGGAGCCCGAAGCAGAAGCAGTTCGCACGAGTGCCGGTCAGCCGCTACCCGAGTTTCATCTACCATTTTGAAGCTGAAGTCTTCAAAAGCTAAGTACACCATTGGGGATCCTTTTTTCTTGCACTAATCGATGTCAGAAAAACTTAACAATTGTCTTGCCTGTGGAAAGCAAATACCACACAGAGACTTTCATTCTTACTGCGTCACTTGTTAAGGCCCAGACCTCAACATTCCCCGCTGTTGCTTCTGTGCTTTGTTCAACACCAGAACTATCCGTCGTCGGCTCCTTATTGTAGCTACGACAGCAGATCTTCGAAAAAACGTAAAGATAAAGATAGAGACAGACTGAACAGGTCCAAACCTACCAATAACGCTTCCGTTAAGCCAGTCGTCAGTTCTCCAGTCCTCAGTGAGGTGCTTTCACAGCCCCTGATGCCAACTTCTGTGGATTCACAGGCCACTATCGAGACCATTTCCGAGTCCGGTATGCCACAAAACCCTTCTTCAACTAAGGATCCTGTGGACGTTTCTACGTTGGATGGGTCCGGAACCGCTGAGCAGGCACCGGATTCCGAGGAAGTCCTTCGCACTACCGATTCTCAACACAAGCCGTCTTCTTTCGCAACTACCGTTCTTTCGAAAACTACCGAGTTTCTTAGTCCCAGGGTACAAACCACACCCAAGAAACCAATGACCCAGTCTCAGGCACCTGCTTCCTTGCCTCAGTCTCCAGTGCTTAAAATGGTGGAAGACCTTATCATGCTGATCAGGGAAGCTAAGCTATCCCCTCCAAAAGGAAAAGAGATTTGTCCCCTCTAGTTTGGTCTGAACAAGAGTCAGATGACGCTGATGCATCTGAATATGAAGACATGCAACCCCTCTCTATTTATGAGGATTCTGATGCAGAAGATTCCATCCCTTCCACCTCTCCCCCAGAGCATTTCTTCTTTGGAGAAACCCTTCATAACTTAAGGGAGCATTTCCAGTGGGAGAGTCAAGACTACCCTCCGTCTAAAAAGAGACTCAGGGAATTCTTAAATCTTCCATACCACAGACCCTTGGACATCCCCCCAATCCTGGATGTTTTCCTGGAATCCAGCTTGACTCCTGACACCATCCCTCCTGCACCCAGAAAACAAGACAGGTACTATAGAGTCCCTGACTCACACAGATTTCTTTTTAAAAATCCTACTGCTGACCCTAATTTAAAAGGTAATTCCTCAAGGGCCTAAAGGGATTAAAGAAACCTCTGCTAAGAATCCCACCCCCTCAGATAGGGATTCCCGACCACTAGACAGATAGGGTAAAAAAGTATACACCTCAGCTACTCTTGCTATCAGGACACTAAATTGACAGTTCCATATGCTAAAACTTCAGCAACATACCCTGGAACTCCTCAAACAAAAAAAGTCTTCCTTTCCCGTTTGTGCAGAATATAAAGCGTTACAAGAGTTAATGCATTCTGCAAGTCAAGTAACTAAACACACTTGCACTGTGGTTTTGACGCCCTAGAGGCTTCTTGCAGGGCAGCAGTCACTGGATCTGTCATTAGAAGGCATGCATGGCTTAAGGAACAGCCTTTGCCAGATCATGTCAAATCTAAACTGTTGGCTGCCCCTTGCACAAAGACAACTTATTTGGCACTAAGGCAAAAGAGGTCTTAAAAAATGCAAAGAAAAGCAAAATCTATGCAGATGGTTAAGGATTTCTTACAGGTCCAGCCATCTAGGTTCAGCAGCCATTGTCCCACCAAGCACTGGTCCTTCCCTGCTTCCACAAAGCCAGTCCAGCCCAGACCCTGGGAAACCAGACCCCGCCCCCAGACAGCAGCCACAGGGAATGCAGAGATCTAAGCAGTGGACTACCACCACTTCAAAACCATGGAGTTCTAAGCCACCCCCTTATGGTAAGAACTCACAATGACTCACCTCCCCCACCCCCTCTCTCTGCCCTCCTTTACTTACCCCTAGGAGGAAAACTCTCCTTTCACACAAGCACCTGGGCCACCATTACTTACCAACGACTGATGGGTTTTCAACATAGTGTCCCAGGGATGCAGATTTTTTTTCCACACCCTTCCTACCCCAAAAGGGTTGCTGGATCCACCTCCATACCAGTGGGTAGAGGCATAAAAACAAGTCCTTTCCCTGCTCTTATGAGGGCAGTAGAGCACATTCCTGCAGAACAGAGAGGCCTAGGTTTCTACTCCAGACTTTTTCTGGTACATAGAAAAGAGGGCACCTGGTGCGCCCCATCCTCGATCTATCCATTCTAAACACCTTCCTGGTGACCCCAAAATTCAAAATGCTCACCCTCCAGCCACTGCTACCCATGCTCCCAAAGGATGCTTGACTAGCCACCCTAGATCTAAAAGAGGCCTACCTCCATATTCCTATCAGGGAATTATGCAGGAAATATCTCAGTTTCAGGGCAGGATTTCAGCACTTTCAGTAATCTGCACTTCCCTTTGGCTTCTCTACTGCTCCCAGAGTTTTCACAAAATGTCTGGCTCCGGCCATTTCCTTTGGCAGACAAAGGAATATCCAGATTTACCCATACTTAGATGACTGCCTAATTCAGGCAGACTGCCAGGAAAAGCTGTTCAAACAGCTGGCCTTTGTAAAGTCCCTACTAACCTCCCTAGGGTACACAGTCAACGAAAAGAAATCCAAACAGGTGCCCACCCAAAGGATTATATTCCTGGGAGCAAGCCTGGGCACAGGATCCCAGATGGCATTTCTTACACCAGAAAAGCAAAATTTCCTGACAGCCTACTTTTCTCCACTAGCCACCAAGACCCCACCTATCTGCAAGGATGATCCTGCAAGCTCTGGGTTTCATGGCAGCTTGCATACTACTCATTCTGTATGCCAGACTGCATATGAGGAAACTGCAGTGGTACCTAAAAAGCCTTTGGTGTCAACACTCACAAGACCTGGAGGCTCTCATACCTATAATTCCTTGCCTCAGAAAATATTTTCTTTGGTGGGCATCAGCATGCTCCCACAACAAGGGACTACCTTTCTCACCAGCCCCCGCCACCCAGACTCTCACCACAGATGCATCAGACTATGCCTGGGGTGCACACCTGGATGGCAGGTGCATACAGGACCAATGGAGCCCACAGCAAATCCCTCTGCACATCAACCAAAAAGAGATGATGGCTGTCCAACACACCTTGATAGCTTTTAAGCCCCTTTTCTCCCCAGGGGCTCTCCTGATCAAAACAGACAACACAACTGTAATGTGGTATATCAACAAGCAGGGAGGTACTCACTCCTACCCTCTATGCAGGCTGGCCATGACCCTTTGGCACACAGCTCTGCCATGCAACTCCACCTGTTAGCACAATTTCTACCAGGTTCTCTCAACTCCCTGGCAGACCAGTTAAGCAGAAATCTTCTGGACCCACACGAGTGGCAGCTCAACAGAAGAACCTTTACCCTAATAACTCAGAAATGGAGCACCCCAAAGGTCGACCTCTTTGCCTCCCACACCAACCATCATCTCAGCAAATTCTGCACCAGGGAGCAACACTGTATGGCTTGGAAAGTGGATGCCCTGTCCTTCCCCTGGGTCAGTCTATCTGTCTATGCCTTTCCTCCACTACCTCTCATCCCCAAGGTACTGCTCAAAATAAAGGAGGAAAAACCAAGGACAATTCTTATAGCTCCAGACTGGCCTCTCCAGCACTGGTACCCCTTGCTGCACAGCCTGTCCCCACTGCCACCATGGCATCTTCCACAGATTCCAAACCTCCTGACCCAGAGGGAAGGGGAATTCGTGCATCCCCAATTGCAAGCACTCAGTTTGGCAGCTTGGCTTATTCCCTAACCCCCGATCAATCTGCCAACCTCACTAAACAGGTTCTAGATGTTATAAGTGAGGCCAGACGCCCTAGCAATAGAAAGCCTTATGCTGACAAGTGGAAAAGGTTCTCCACCTGGATTCAGGCCAAGGGAGCTAGTACAGCACAACCCTCCCTCCCGCTCATCCTGGATTACTTAGCTGACCTACTACACAGTAGCCTCTCTATTTCCTGTATTAAAATTCATGCCTCTGCTATCTCTGTTCATTTTCCCACTGAGCAGCCCCTTTTCTCCCACCCCTTGATCAAACAGTTCCTAAGAGGGGCTAGCAACTTGAGGCCACCCAGAAGAGCACCAACTCCAGCTTGGGACCTTAACTTTGTGTTGGAAAAGCTCACCCTGCCCCCCCCCCCTCGAACCAGCTTCTTCTGTCGTGCTAAAATTTCTCTCCTAGAAGACAGCTTTCCTTCTGACCATCAATTCAGCCAGAAGAGTCTCCGAGCTGCAAGCACTCATGGCTGTGGAACCCTTCATCATCTTCCATGCTAACAGGGTATCCCTCAGGACTAACCCATCCTTCATGCCCAAGGTGGTGTCCAGTGTGGCTCTCAACCAATCCATTCATTTGCCCACCTTTTTTCCTAATTCCCAGAACAAGGGGGAAAGGATCCTGCACTCTCTAGATGTGCACAGGCAGCTCAAATTATATCTGGACAGGACTAAATCCTTCAGAAAGTCTGATCAATTGCTGATTAGTTTTGCTACCAGGGCAAAAGGCAAAGCCATCTCCAAACAAACCATTTCCAAATGGATAGCACACTGCATCCATTTCTGCTACAAACAACATGGAAAGCCTCCCCCAAGGGGGTCAGGACTCACTCCACCAGAGCAGCCTCCACCTCTGCAGCTTTCCTCAGAGGGGTCCCCACCAGGGACATCCTGGAGGCTGCCAACTGGACATCTGTTCACATTTTTACCAAACATTACCACCTGCCTCTCTTCTCCAAATCCAGGGCAGGGTTTGCCTCTGCAGTCTTACAGGTCATCCTAGCCAGCCCCTAGTTTCCTTGACTGCCTCCACCCATTTTCTCAGTTTTGGGAATCAACCCAAATGTGATGACTGCAACAGTGAAACACAAAGAACATAGTACAGTTGTGTACACTTACTATAAATGTAGATGTTCGAGTGTATTCACTGTTGCAGTCCTGGTTTCCCTCCCTCCATCCCCCTTTTTTCTTCTCTTTCCTTACAAGGGACATATTGGTATTTCCTTTCGACTGGTGGGGTTTTTCCACCAGAACCTGGCTCCTACTTGGGGGCTCCTGACAGGTTAAGGCAAGAAAAACTGATGTAATGGAGACGGCTGCCTTACTTTATACTACTGATGACCTGATGTCAGCCCTGAAGCGACAGCAGCTGACGCAGAAATACTAAGCCTCTATTATTCGGGCTGGCCGAGGGCTACCCTGGCAGGGATAACCCAAATGTGATGACTGCAACAGTGAATACACTCTAGCATCTACATTTATGGTAAGTGTACACAACTGTACTTTCTGTGCCCTCTTTAATGCGAGAACCATTTGCCACCGAGCTCTTTTTTTTAGACAATTATTTTCGTCTTCCGTTTTCAAATTCTGATATGGCATCCATTAGCCAACAATCTGTCGACATTCCGAAAAAACGTAGAGATAAAGATAGAGACAGGCCACACAAGGCTAAGCCTTCCGACCACGCTTCCGCTAAGCAAGCCATCAGTTCTCTGGAATTCTGTTATCCACACTCCCAGAACAGCCGACGCAGGATGGAAACCTTTACTGTGGTACTTGGGCTGCCGAGGCCTACCCAGCAGGGATAACCCACAATTGTGACTGCAACAGTGAATACACTCGGAACACCTACATTTATGGTAAGTGTACACAATTGTACTTTCTCCTTGACCCTAAGGACATTCTGTTCTTCCTGGAGCTTTTTTCCAGTTATGAGTGTGTGCGTCTGTACATCACCTTTATTCCTTAGTCCATGCACAGACAGCATACGTGTGATGTAAGACACCTGTAAGTGCTAAAGGCTTTGGTATATTGGCCGGAAGTTGGGCTTTCATAAAGAGTACTGCAACAGTGAAGAGAAGGACACCTAATGTCATAGTGAGATTTTACACAACTGTACTTTTTGTTGATAAATATTTACTGTCTGGGGCTAATTGTTCTTCCATCCCTTGTTGGAATAGTTTTTCTGTCAGTTTTTCTTGGAAAATGTTGATACATTCTGTTCTTCTTTCTGTTGACATTCATATAGTTCCACTAATCTGGGCGAATGTCTCTGAAGATGTTTTAAAGGTTTTGGAGGTGGGGATAAAAAAGCTTTCACTCCTTTAGGCTGAGTGAAGCTTTCAACTAACTTAGTCTTGTGTACCAGCTTTCTGAATCATCAAAGTTTTGTTACCGTTGTTGAATGTCTGCCTCCCCTATACAGGTAAATCTAGGTCTGTCAAAAATAATTTATAGTCATGATTTAGATAGAACCTTCACCAGCACTGTTTTATTCCAGGATACAGGTATCTCCAACTTTCAAGACATTATTAAATAATGTCTTCCATATCTGTATTAGTGTCTTTCAGCCAAATCCCAGAGTCCTGTGAGTATAACATCCATGACCTAAAAATATCAGATGAAGGTACACCACGGAAAAAATGTTTCCAAAACTTTATCACATATACAAGCTTTCGCACCAGTGTGCTTTTTCAAGTGTTTAAAGCCCATACACAAATTAGAACATATAAATACCCCTTCAAAATCATGCAACATTTTGCAACAAATAATAATACTACAGTAAAAACATTTTATAAAATCTCAGAAAAACATAAAAATAAAAAAATAAGTATATATATTTAAGTATATATGTGCGTACACTTTTTATATCCACTGTGCACACACACACACACACACACACATATATATATATATATATATATATATATATATATATATATATATATACACATACATACATATATATGGATCTAGGACTATTTACCGAACGCCCAAGATATCGAAACTAAAACCGCCGAACACACTTAAGTGAAAGTGCTTTCCACCAAAAAAGCACCTTTGCTAAAGTGTGCAAAAAATAAATAAATAAAATTGAAAAAAAAACAGAACTCACATTTACGCATTAAAAGAAAGGAAATGGATAGTGTATCTAGGAGCATTATTTAACCAGGTCTAAATGACCATTGGTAATATTATTTATGGTATAACATGTGTTAGTTAGTGTGCTAGTTGAATTAATAATGTATTTAGG
This sequence comes from Protopterus annectens, assembly GCF_019279795.1. NCBI lineage: Eukaryota > Metazoa > Chordata > Ceratodontiformes > Protopteridae > Protopterus > Protopterus annectens. Next base: position 445,097,426 of record NC_056732.1, on the reverse strand, counting down.
TAGTTATATGCATTAAGGTATCTATAGTTTTTATTGTAATATGTGGTACAGTTTTTGTGTCTTAAAAACATCACAATTGAATTTGCTTAATGCAATGGTGTCTTATCTCATGCTGATTGAAAGGGTTTAAATAAGTCACTGTTCCCTACTTGCAATACCCACTGATGACGCCAGGAGGCGAAATCTAGGTTTGTGTATTGTGTACTTTGTTTTTATGTGAGCCGGACATTAAATCTATGGCAGCACTTAGCCATGTACCTGTTTGGAGTTCTTTTTATTTTCATTTTCATTAATATGCTATACACTCATTTCGGGTGTTTGTATGCCGGTTGGTGTATGTATATATATATATATATATATATATCTACATCTACAAACACACTGGATATAAAAAGTGCACACTGCCCTGTTAAAATGCCAGGTTTCTGTGATATAAAAAAATGAGACCACAATAAATAATTTCAAAACTTTTCCCACCTTTAATGTGACCTATAGCCTGTACAATTCAATTGAAAAACAAATATTTTAGGGGAAGAATATAAAAAATAAAAAAACATACAATAAGCTGGTTGCATAATTGTGCACTCCCTTAAACTATTAGTGTGTTGAAGCACCTTTTGATTTAATTACAGCATTCAGACTTTTTGAGTAGGAGTCTATCAGCATGGCACATCTTGACTTGAAAATATTTGCCCACTCTTCCCTGCAAAGGCGCTGCAAATTTGTCAGATTGCGAGGGCATTTCTTGTGCAGAGCTCTCTTCAGGTCACCTCACAGATTTTCTATTGGATTTAGGTCTAAGCTCTGGCTGGGCCATTCCAATACTTTCATTTTCTTCTGGTGAAGCCATTCTTTTGTTGATTTGGATGTATGCTTGGGGTCATTGTCGTGTTGAAAGGTGAAATTACTCTTCATCTTTCTAGCAGATGCCTGAAGGTTTTGGGCCAAAAGTGACTGATATTTGGAAATGTTCATAATTCCCTCCACCTTGACTAAAGCACCACTTCACAGCTGAAGAAAAGCAACCCCAAAGCATGATACTGCCACCACCATGCTTCACCATGGGGATGGTGTTCTTTTGGTGATGTGAAGTGTTGTTTTTGCGCCAAACTTACTTCTGGAATTGTGGCCAAAAAGTTCAACCTTGGTCTCATCAGACCATAATACATTTTCCCACATGCTTTTGGGAGACTTGATGTATTGTTTTGCAAATTTTAGCTGGACCTGGATGTTTTTCTGTGTAAGAAAAGGCTTCCATTTTGCAACCCTACCCCACAGCCCAGACATATGGAGAATATGGGAGATTGTTGTCACGTGTAGTACACAACCAGTACTTGCCAGAAGTTCCTCTAGCTCCTTCGGTGTTGCTGTAGGTCTCTTGGCAGCCTCCCTGACCAGTTTTCCTCTTGTCTTTTCATCAATTTTGGAGGGACGTCCAGTCCTTTGCAACATCACTGTTGTCCCATATTTTCTCCAATTTTTGATGATTGTCTTCACTGTGTTCCATGGAATATCCAATGCTGTGGAAATTGTTTGTACCCTTCTCCTGAATGATACCTTTCAACAGTGAGATCCCTTTAATACTTTGTAAGCTGTCTGTGAACTATGGCTTTTGCTGTAGCAGGCAACTGAATAAATGTTAGGAAAATCCTACTAGGGCAGCTGAACTTTATTTAGGGTTAATCAGAGTCTCTTTATTTGATGGCGGGTGTATACCCAAAAAGACTGAATGCTGTAATTAAATCAAAAGGTGCTTCAACAAAGTATTAGTTTAAGTGTGTGCACACTTATGGATCCAGTTTATTGTACTTTTTTTATTTTTTTATTTTTCCCCTAATAGATTTGTTTGATGATCTTCGTGTTTCACAGTTGCAGTCATCACCAGTGGGTTATCTCTGCTGTAGTAGCCCTCAGTCGGCCTGAATACCAGAGTCAATGTTTTTGTGCGCCGGCTGCCATCGCCTTCAGTGCTATAAAGCAAGGCAGCCAACGTCATTACATCAGTCTTCCCATGGAGCCTGTAGCAGAAGCAGTTTGCACGACTGCCAGTCGGTCGCTACCAGAAGTTGAATTTCAGCAGAAAACGTCTAAAGCGAAATACCCCATTGGGGATCATTTTTTTTTGCTCTAACCAATGTCTGAAAAAGTTAACAATTCTCTCGCCTGTGGAAAGCAGATCCCACACCAAGCCTTTCATTCTTACTGCTTCACTTGTTTAGGCCCAGACCACAACGTCCCTCATTGCCGGTTCTCTGCACTCTTTAATAGGAGAACCATTCGCCATAGAGCTCTTTTTGTAGACAATTATTTTCGTGTTCCGTCTTCGAATTCCGATATGGAGTCCATCAGACAACAATCTGTTGACATTCCGAAAAAATGTAGAGATAAGGATAGAGACAGGCCACAGAAGGCTAAGCCTCCCGACAACGCTACCGCTAAGCAAGTCGTCAGTTGTCCGGAATTCAGTGAGGCACTTTCACAGCCCCTGATGCCCGACTCGCTTTCTACACAGTCCTCTGCCGAGACCCTTTCGGAGTCCAGTATGCCACAGAAATCCTCTTTGTCTTCCAAGCCTTTAGCTGTCTCTGCCTCGGTTGGATCTGTAGCCGTGATGCAGGCACCAGCTTCCGAGGAGGCCTTTCGCACTACCAGTTCTAGACAAAACACAACGTCTTCACATCCGACTACCGCTTCTCAGAGAACGGATTCTCTCAGGCCTAGAAGCCAGGCCAAATCTGCTTCTAGCCACCATCTTGCTACTACTCCCCCACCCCAAGCTCAGATGCTTAAAATGGTGGAGGATCTCCTCTCCCTTATCCGGGGTACTCAGGCCCCCACTCCAGAAAGGAAAAGGCATCCTTCTCCAGAAATTATGATGGACCAAGAGTCTGAGGAATCTGATTATTCTGCTTTTGAAGAGGAACACCATTCCTTAACTGTTTACAAGGATTCAGATGCAGAGGAATCCATCCCTTCTGCCTCCCTTCCAGAAGACCTCTCCTTTGGGGAAACCCTTCACTCCCTCAGAGAACATTTTCAATGGGAATCTCAAAACTTCCCACAGTCAAAGAAATAACTCAGAGAGTGTCTGGACCTGCCTTAGCACAGACCCCCTGACCATCCCACCTATTTTGGAAGTGGTGGATGATGTTTTCCATGAATCCAGCTTAGCCCCTGATGCCCTGCCTCCTGCTCCAACTAAACCTGACAAATACTACAGAGTACCAGATTCTCACAAACACCTGTACAGGAATTCTGCTGCAGTCCCTGATGTCATTACACAGGGACCCAAAGGAGCTTAGACTAGTTCTGCCAAGAATCCTCTTCCTTCTGACAAAGACTCCAGAGCTCTGGACAGATAGGGTAAGAAAGTATACACCTCTGCTACGTTAGCTATCAGAGCACGCAATTGTCAGTTCCATATGTTAAAATATCAACAACACACTTTGGAACAATTAAAACATAAGATTACTACCTCTCCTGACGGTGCCAACTCAAAAGAGCTGGCAGAATTACTACACTCTGCTTGTCAAGTGGCCAAACGCTCATTACAATGTGGATATGATGCCCTAGAAGCCTCTAGCAGGGCAGCAGTGACAGGATCTGTCATTAGGAGATATGCATGGCTGAAGGAACAACCACTCCCTGATCATGTCAAGTCTAAACCTATTGATGCACCCCTAGATAAGGAATGCCTATTTGGGGAAAAAGCAGAATAGGTGCTTAAAAAGATGGAAGACAAAGCAAAATCTATGCAAACAGTAAAAGGTTTCTTTCAAGTTTAACCTCACAGATTCAGCAGGAACTTTCCCTCTAAGCATTGGGCCTTCCCTGCACCTAGCAGACAGGCCATCCAGGCCCCTATCCCAGGGCCAGCAGAGAAGCAAACAGTGGACCACTTCCGTCTCTAAGGCAGGGAGTTCTAAGCCAAGCTTCTGTGGCAAGCACTCACAATGACTCTCCCTCCCCCCCTCTGCACTCCTTTCACTCATCAAAAACTAGGAGGAAGGCTCACCCTCTTCAAGGACAATTGGGTCTCTGTAAGCAAGGACCAGTGGGTCTTAAAAATAATTTCTCAGGGATACAGATTCTCCTTCAGCAAACTCTCTATTCCAAGAAGGTATCCAGACCTCCCCCCAAACTAGTAGGTCCAGGCATTGAAACAGGTCCAAAGGCTAATATCCCAGGGGGGAGTAGAACCTGTCCCTCCAGATCAAACAGAAAAAGTTTTTTACTCCAGACTATTCCTTGTTCCCAGAAAAGAGGGCACTTGGTGCCCCATCCTGGACCTATCCAAACTGAACATCTCCTTGATGGTCCCCAGATTCAGAATACTAACCTTGCAGCAGCTCCTGCCTATGCTCACACAAAATGCCTGGCTTGTGACACTAGACCTAAAAGATGCCTACCTCCACATCTCCATCAGGGAATCATGCAGAAAATTCCTGCGCTTCAGAGCAGGCTATCAACACTTTCAGTTCTCTGCACTGCCCTTTGGCTTATGTACTGCTCCCAGAGTATTCATCAAATGCTTGGACATGGCTATAGCATTCTGTAGACAGAGAAATATACAGATTTACCCTTTCCTGGACAACTGCCTCATTCAGGCAGAGTGCAAAGAAAAGTTGCTCCAGGACCTTCTGTTTGTCAAATCACTTCTAACTTCCCTAGGGTTCACCATCAGCAAGAACAAAATCAAAGCAAAACCCCACCAGAAATTTTTTTTTCCTGGGAGCTGTGCTAGACACAGCAACCCAAATGGCCTTCCTATCCCCAGAAAAGCAGAGTTTCTTACCTCTCTACTTCACCCAGCTGGTTTCCAGAAGTCATCTCACTGCGAGGAAGATACTGCAAGCCCTGGGATACATGCATCTTGCATCCTTCTCATCCCTCTTGCCAGGCTTCACATGAGAAAACTTCAGTGGTACTTAAAGAACCTTCGGTGTCAGCACTCTCAGTCCCTAGAGACCACTCTCCCTCTGATCCCTTGTATAAGGGCTGAATTTCTCTGGTGGGCAGAGGCCTGTGCTATGAACAAGGGTCTTCCCTTCATCCTCCACCCTTCCAGCCAGATCATCACTGATGCCTCAGACATTCCTTGGGGCACTCACCTAGCAGGCAGGTGTATCCAAGGGCTTTGGAATGTCCAGCAACTTCACATGCACATCAACCAGAAAGAAATGATGGCAGTGCAAAAGGCTCTGACTTCCTTCCAACCCCATCTCAGGCCAGGGGTCCTCCTTATAAAAACAGACAACACCACAGTGATGTGGTACATCAGCAAGCAGGGGGGCACCCAATCCTACCCCCTGTGGAGATTAGCCACAAGTCTCTGCCTTACAGTCACCTCCATGGGGCTATACCTAATTGCCCACTACTTACCAGGGATCAACAACACATTGGCAGACCACCCAAGCAGAAACTTACTGGACCCCCATGAATGGCAACTCCACAGAGAAATCTTTCTACAAATCACCCAGGAGTGGGGGACCCTAGAAGTGGACCTCTTTGCCTCGCACTTCAACCACCAGCTGCACAAGTTCTCTACCATGGAGTATCACCTCCTAGCATGGAAGGTGGATGCCTTAACCTTCCCCTGGAGCTCATTCTGTCTATGCATACCCTCCTCTGCCCCTTATTCCCAAGGTTCTGATCAAAATAAGAGGGGAGAGACCAAAGGCCATCCTCATTACTCCAGATTGGCCCAGACAGCATCGGTACCCCTTATTATGCAGTCTGACTTTATAGCCCCAAAAGCTGCTTCCCCTGATGTCAGACCTCTTGCCCCAGGAGAGGGGGAAGGTACTGCATCCAGACCTACAGACTCTCAAACTTTCAGCATGGCTTATACACTAAAAACTAACAGGTCCTGGATATCATCACAGAGGCCAGAAGGCCCAGCACAAGAAAATCATATGCAGGGAAATGGAAAAGATTCTGCTAATGGGAACAATCAAAAGCGAGCAGTACCTCCTGACCTTCCATGCCTCTCATCCTGGACTACCTAGCAGAGCTGCTCAATAGTGGCCTCTATTTCTCCTCTATTAAAATCTATGTCTCGGCCATCTCTGCCCAGTATGATTCAGACCCACACCTCTTCTCTCATCCTTTGATTAAGCAGTTCCTCAGAGGGGCTTCTAATATCAGGCCTCCCAGAAGGCCTCCGACTCTACCCTGGGACCTGAATTATGTGTTAGAAAAGCTAACCTTACCTCCTTTCGAACCTGCTGCTTTAACAGAATTGCAATACCTGTCTTGGAAGACTACCTTCCTGCTAGCTATCACCTCAGCCAGAAGAGTCTCGGAACTTCAAGCTCTCATGGCTGTCGAGACCTTCATAATTTTCCATGCAGACAGAATCTCCCTGAGGCCTAGCCCCTCCTTTATGTCCAAGGTGGTATCTGATGTGACCCTTAACGAGGCCACACACCTTCCCACCTTCTTT